>NW_026943824.1:18920166-19040166 GCF_035594765.1 Anolis carolinensis | reverse complement strand
ATAGTAGGCAAGCTTGCACTGCCGCCCAAAGTGATGGTGGTAGGACGGGATGAATTTGTTGAAAGACATCCGGAAATAGGGTTGGTGGCGAAGGAGATCGATGACATCCTTGGAGAACTGCTTTGTTCTTTCAATTTCTTCCTTAGTACGTTCTAGGAAAAGTGAAGAAATGTGAGACGGAGGACTTGTAGAGAGAAAGAAATAAGAAATAAGAAGACTACTGTATATACTCGAGCATAAGCCTAGTTTTTCAGCCCTTTTTTAAAGACTGAAAAAGCCCCCCTCGGCTTATACTCGGGTGAGGGTCTTGGTTGGCTTACATTTGGGTCAGCTTATACTCGAGAATATATGGTACATTTATTATTTTTCTCTATTATTATTGGTATTATTACATTTATTTTTTCTCTATTATTATTGGTAATATTACATTTATTATTTTTCTCTATTATTGTTGCTACTATTACATTTATTTTACTCTATTTTTATTATTAATAATACATTTATTATTTCACTCTGATCTTAGTATCATTATTACATTTATTATTTTACTCTATTTATTATAACATGTATTATTTTCCTGTATTTATTATTATTACTATTACATGTATTATTTTACTCTATTATTATTATTAAAAGGATACATAAGCACATCTCTATTATTATTGGTATTATTACATTTATTATTTTTCTCTATTATTGTTGCTACTATTACATTTATCTTACTCTATTTTTTATTATTAATAATACATTTATTATTTCACTCTAATATTATTATTATTGCATTTATTATTTCACTCTATTATTACATGTATTATTTCCCTGTATTTATTATTATTATTATTATTTATTATTACATGTATTATTTTACTCTATTATTATTAAAAGGATACATAAGCATATCTCTATTATTATTGGTAATATTACATTTATTATTTTTCTCTATTATTATTGGTATTATTACATTTATTATTTTTATCTATTACTGTTGCTACTATTACATTTATTTTACTCTATTTGTATTATTACTAATACATTTATTATTTCACTCTATTATTATTATTGCATTTATTATTTTACTCTATTATTACTTGTATTATTTTCCTGTATTTATTTATTTATTATTATTATTATTACATATATTGTTTTACTCTATTATAATTAAAAGGATACATAAGCACATTTACACTGAAGAAGATGAGAATAATGATTTGATCAGAGTTGGACAGTCTTATCTTAACTTTGCGCTTTATGTAAATATTCAAAAACATTTAACCTACTGATGCTTCAATTAATGTAATTTTATTGGTATCTATTTTTATTTCTGAAATTTCCCACCCTCGGCTTATACTGGAGTCAATGTTTTCCCAGTTTTTTTGTGGTAAAATTAGATGCCTCGGCTTATATTCGGGTCGGCTTATACTCAAGTATATACAGGTATTTAGATGGCGAAAAAAATTACAAAACTTGCTATCAGTATGCCAACTATGATCTGCAGAAAGGAACAGCTTGAAGCTCTTTAAAATGAGGACATACCTCTCTTCGGAATGCAAATGACCATTTCATTATCTTGCTGAGACAAACAGATGGTTGTGTCTGGGATTTCCGATATGAGATCCACCAGCTCACACACTCCGTACTCAGTTACATCCCAGTCCTTTGAGAAACACCTAGATGTTGGAGGGAGGAATGAGTTGAAAAAGCAGATTATGGATGTTAACTATTCCACAGGACCTTCAAACATCTAATTTAAATATTCAACATTTGACTTTTATATTATAACTATGAAGGTTGAATGAAAGGTAATGCCTTCACCTTCGTAACTCCTCAGCAGGTGCCAGTACTGAAATGCGACAGGTCCTGGCTTGTTCAGTAGACTCTCCTCTACAGTTTCATTTGGCGGGAAGCCTTAGCATTGAACGGTTGTGTTGTTAAAGTGAGAAGTATGGAACCCTGCGCAGATGGGGAAGCCTTAGCATTGAACAGTTGTGTTGTTAAAGTGAGAAGTATGGAACCCTGCGCAGACGGGGAAGCCTTAGCATTGAACGGTTGTGTTGTTAAAGTGAGAAGTATGGAACCCTGCGCAGATGGGGAAGCCTTAGCATTGAACGGTTGTGTTGTTAAAGTGAGAAGTATGGAACCCTGCGCAGATGGGGAAGCCTTAGCATTGAACAGTTGTGTTGTTAAAGTGAGAAGTATGGAACCCTGCGCAGACGGGGAAGCCTTAGCATTGAACGGTTGTGTTGTTAAAGTGAGAAGTATGGAACCCTGCGCAGATGGGGAAGCCTTAGCATTGAACGGTTGTGTTGTTAAAGTGAGAAGTATGGAACCCTGCGCAGACGGGGAAGCCTTAGCATTGAACGGTTGTGTTGTTAAAGTGAGAAGTATGGAACCCTGCGCAGATGGGGAAGCCTTAGCATTGGACGGTTGTGTTGTTAAAGTGAGAAGTATGGAACCCTGCGCAGATGGGGAAGCCTTAGCATTGAACGGTTGTGTTGTTAAAGTGAGAAGTATGGAACCCTGCGCAGATGGGGAAGCCTTAGCATTGAACGGTTGTGTTGTTAAAGTGAGAAGTATGGAACCCTGCGCAGACGGGGAAGCCTTAGCATTGAACGGTTGTGTTGTTAAAGTGAGAAGTATGGAACCCTGCGCAGATGGGGAAGCCTTAGCATTGAACGGTTGTGTTGTTAAAGTGAGAAGTATGGAACCCTGCGCAGACGGGGAAGCCTTAGCATTGAACGGTTGTGTTGTTAAAGTGAGAAGTATGGAACCCTGCGCAGACGGGGAAGCCTTAGCATTGAACGGTTGTGTTGTTAAAGTGAGAAGTATGGAACCCTGCGCAGATGGGGAAGCCTTAGCATTGAACGGTTGTGTTGTTAAAGTGAGAAGTATGGAACCCTGCGCAGATGGGGAAGCCTTAGCATTGAACGGTTGTGTTGTTAAAGTGAGAAGTATGGAACCCTGCGCAGACGGGGAAGCCTTAGCATTGAACGGTTGTGTTGTTAAAGTGAGAAGTATGGAACCCTGCGCAGATGGGGAAGCCTTAGCATTGAACGGTTGTGTTGTTAGAGTGCGAAGTATGGAACCCTGCGCAGACGGGGAAGCCTTAGCATTGAACGGTTGTGTTGTTAAAGTGAGAAGTATGGAACCCTGCGCAGATGGGGAAGCCTTAGCATTGAACGGTTGTGTTGTTAGAGTGCGAAGTACTCTAACAACAGGACTGCCATCTGTTGAGGAGTTACGAAGGTGGAGGCATTACTTTTCATTCAACCCTCGTATGTTCTTGCTGCAGCCTTTTCTATACTTACCAGTGATATGCTTGCAAGAACTCTCTCACAATAACTTGCTTACTGGCCTGAGATTTGAGGAGCTTCAGCAAGTCTTGAGTAAATCGCTTCACTTGGGCCCGGTGTGTTAACGTCAACAAGCGCTTGGTGCCCATCCCAAGAATCTAAAATAATAATAATAATTTAAAACATCCCAAATTCAGAATGTGATGATTCTCCTATGATCACGAGTACAAAGACCGTATCTCCCTGCATATCTCTCTCACTCTTTTGTTCTAGGAGACTTCAGAATCAATTCAATTATAACATTGATTTTCACAATATTCAAAACAAGTTGGAGCTTATGGGAGGCTCAAAGCTTTACAATGTAATAATAATAATAATAATAATAATAATAATAATAATAATAATAATAATAATAATAATACAGTAATAATAATAATAATACACTATTATAATTGTATATTTATACTACATGCAATATTACTAATAATATTGCCATATAGTCTTATAGTACAATATAATAATATATAATGCTTATATAGTGCTATACTAATAATATACTGTATTTATATATAACTTGTAAGATGCCCTGAGTCCCCTTTGGGGTGAGAAGGCCGGGATATAAATGTTGCTAATAAATAAATAAATGATGATCCCACTGGGTTAATTCCAGATCACCTGTGTTGTGAAGGCTTAAAGCTAGTTTTTTTAAAAAAATAATGTTTTTATTAAGTGTTTCTGTACATAGAAATAGTGAGAACAATGGTGGGTATAGGTAAGATAGAATGAGAAAAAAGAAGAAAGGGAAAAAAAGAAGAAGAAAAAAAAAATTAGGAGAAGCAAAAAAAAAAAGAAGAAAAAGAAGAAAAATATATTAAAAATATATTACTTTTCTTCTTCTATTTTTTAAAGCTAGTTTTTTTATAGTGTTTTTATTACGTGTTTCTGTACATAGAAAGAGTGAGAACAATGGTGGGCATAGGAAAGATAGAATGAGAAAAAAAGGAGAAAGGGAAAAAAAGATGAAGAAAAAAATTAGGAGAGGCAAAAAGAAAAAAAGAAAAAAATATTAAAAATATATTACTTTTCTTCTTCTATTTTTTAAAGCTAGTTTTTTAATAGTGTTTTTATTACGTGTTTCTGTACATAGAAAGAGTGAGAACAATGGTGGGTATAGGAAAGATAGAATGAGAAAAAAAGGAGAAAGGGAAAAAAAGATGAAGAAAAAAATTAGGAGAGGCAAAAAGAAAAAAAGAAAAAAATATTAAAAATATATTACTTTTCTTCTTCTATTTTTTAAAGCTAGTTTTTTTATAGTGTTTTTATTACGTGTTTCTGTACATAGAAAGAGTGAGAACAATGGTGGGTATAGGAAAGATAGAATGAGAAAAAAAGGAGAAAGGGAAAAAAAGAAGAAGAAAAAATTTAGGAGAGGCAAAAAGAAAAAAAAAGAAAAGAAGAAAAATATATTAAAAATATATTACTTTTCTTCTTCTATTTTTTAAAGCTAGTTTTTTTATAGTGTTTTTATTACGTGTTTCTGTACATAGAAAGAGTGAGAACAATGGTGGGCATAGGAAAGATAGAATGAGAAAAAAAGGAGAAAGGGAAAAAAAGAAGAAGAAAAAATTTAGGAGAGGAAAAAAAAGGAAAAAAAGAAAAAATATATATTAAAAATATATTATTTTTCTTCTTCTATTTTTTTTACAGCTAGTTTTTTGTAAGAAGGCGTACATATAAACAATAGAATAAACTCACTTGCAACACATGAGGCACGGCTTCCAGTAACTCCATTAACTTGGTGTATCCGTAATCAGACACACGGCATTGTTTTGCAAAATGATGATGATACGTCGGGATGAATTTACTGACAGGCATGATACATGACGGCTGATTCTTAAGGAGATCAATCACTTCTCTGCTGAACTGAATAAGTTGTGGGTTACCCACAGGACTCTTGGATCGCAGAAGCCAGGGCTCTAGAAAGAGAAAGCACAGGCTTGCTATGGATACGAAATAATAAGAATAAAAACATAAGATTTCCAGGCTAAAATTATCTATATATATAAAAGAGTGATGGCATCACGGCGACCCACAAAACAACAAAACTACAGGCCCCCCAACCTCGAAATTTGACAACACAACCCATCATCCACGCCTCTAGGTTGATACAACAAAAAGAAAAGAAAAATAAAGTCCTAATTAGAGAGAGAGGAATAATTGCTTTTATCCAATTGATGCCAGTTAGAAGGCTAATCTCCTCCAACTTGGTCTCCTAGCAACCCAATAAAAATAATAAAAAACACTAAAAAAATTGATACAATAAAATACTATAATAACAGAAAATAACTAAAAATAATACAAGGAAATAATAAAATATAATAAATAAAAATATAACTTACAATAAAATTAATAAAAAAAATGCAAATAACTTCAAATAAAAATTACACAACAA
Organism: Anolis carolinensis; assembly: GCF_035594765.1. NCBI lineage: Eukaryota > Metazoa > Chordata > Lepidosauria > Squamata > Anolidae > Anolis > Anolis carolinensis. The sequence continues at coordinate 19,034,424 of NW_026943824.1, read as the reverse complement.
TTTTTAACCAATACCACCACCACTTTGCCACAGCAACGCGTGGCCGGGCACAGCTAGTTACCATATATACTAGAGTATAAGCTGACCCTAATATAAGCCGAGGCACCTAATTTTACCACAAAAAAACTGGGGAAACTTATCGACTCGAGTATATGCCGAGGGTGGAAAATGCAGCAGCTACGGGTCAATTTCAAAATGAAAACAGATCCCAATGAAATTATACGAGGCACCAGTAGGTGGAAGGTTTTTGAATATTTATCGTATTTCAAAGAAAAACATTAAACTAGCTCTGTAAGTGGAAAAGTAGGGTCAGCAAAAACAATATGGTATTAACAATAACTTAATAATAAATAATAATAATAATAATAATTTATTTGTACCCTGCCCTATCTCCCCATGGGGACTCAGGCTGGCTTCTAACATAGTAACAGGCAAACATTCAATGCCTACATAAACAATGCAGAGCTAGATATAGATCTATAATTATAAATACTAATTTCACATATGCATTTTCTCCTAAAATGTTTGCAAATCCTCTACATGTGTGTGTGCATTTCCCTCCTGCAATATTTGCAAGTCCTATATAGCTATGTTTATATATATCTAGAAACCTCTGTGTGCGTGTGTGTGCATTTCCCCTGCAATATTTGCAAGGCCTACATATCTATATTAATATGTATCTAGACATCTCTCTATATATAGATAACTAGCTGTGCCCGGCCACGCGTTGCTGTGGCGAAGTATGGTGGTATGGGAAATAAAGTATTGAGGAATTGGTGGTAGTTAAGGTCAAGGGTAAAGGTTTTCCCCAGACATTAAGTCCAGTCGTGTCTTACTCTGGAGGTTGGTGCTCATCTCCATTTCTAAGCTGAAGAGCCAGCGTTGTCCGTAGACTCCTCCAAGGTCATGTGGGATGACTACATGGAGCGGCGTTACCTTCCCGCCGGAGCAGTACCTATTGATGCACTCACATTTGCATGTTTTCGAACTTCTGGGTTGGCAGAAGCTGGGGCTAACAGTGGGGGCTCTCTCCGCTCCCCCAATTCAAACCTGTGGCCTTTCGGTCCAGAAGTTCAGCAGCTCAGCGCTTTAACACGCTGCGCCATCAGGGGATATTATTTCCTAAAGGTTGTGAATATACAATATTTCTGATTGGGTTTTTTTGTTTGTTGGAGGCAAGTATGAATGCTGCAATTAGGAAAAATGATTAGGATGTAATGGCCTTGCAGCTTTAAAGCCTGGCTGTTTCCTCCCTGAGTGAATTTTTTGTTGGGAGGTGTTAGCTGGCCCTGATTGTTTCCTGTCTGGAATTCCCTTGTTTTCAGAGTGGTGTTGTTTGCGATATTTTATGTGCTTCTACTGTCTGTGGCCCTGAGAAAACAGAGGATTTTCCAGACTTTGATGATGGGAATACTTTGTTGGGAGGTGTTAGCTGGCCCTGATTGTTTCCTGTCTGGAATTCCCTTGTTTTCAGAGTGGTGATGTTTGCGATATTTTATGTGCTTCTACTGTCTGTGGCCCTGAGAAAACAGGATTTGCCAGACTTTGATGATGGGAATACTTTGTTGGGAGGTGTTAGCTGGCCCTGATTGTTTCCTGTGTGGAATTCCCCTGTTTATTTACTGTCCTGGTTTTAGAGATTATATTGTTCTGCATTATTCTATCCCAGTAATTATTTCATATTAAAGAAGAATCTCACTTATCCAACATTCGCTTATACAATGTTCTGGATTATCCAACGCAGTCTGCCTTTTCATAATCAATGTTTTTGTAGTCAGTATTTTAAATTCATTGTGATATTTTAGTGGGAAATTTGTAAATACAGTACAGTAGAGTCTCACTTATCCAACATAAACGGGCCGGCAGAACGTTGGATAAGCGAATATGTTGGATAATGAGGAATTAAGGATAACCCTATTAAACATCAAATTAAGCTATGATTTTACAAATTAAGCACCAAAACATCATGTTAGACAACAAATTTGTCAGAAAAAGTAGTTCAGTACACAGTAATGCTATATAGTAATTACTGTATTTATGAATTTAGCACCAAAATATCACGATATATTGAAAGCATTGACTACAAAAATGCGTTGGATAATCCAGAACGTTGGATAAACGAGTGTTGGATAAGTGAGACTCTACTGTAAATACTACATAGCATTACTGCGCATGGAACTACTTTTTCTGTCAAATTTGTTGTATAATATGATGTTTTGGTGCTTAATTTGTATAACGATTACCTAATTTGATGTTTAATTGGCTTTTCCTGAATCCCTTCTTATTATCCAACATATTCACTTATCCTGCCGGCCTGTTTACGTTGGATAAGTGAGACTCTACTGTATATTTCTAATCTTATATTATCTGCTCAGAACTGGATTATATGAGGCTCCTTCTTCACAGCTGTATAAAATGCACACTGAAGTGGATTATATGGTAGTGTGGAGTCAAGATAATCCAGTGCAAAGCAGATAATATAAGATTATAAATGGGTTATATAGCTGTGTTGAAGGGCCTTGAGTCTACACTGCCATATAATCCAGTGCAAATTAGATAATCTCTGGAAGAAGTCTAAGTGAGGCCTAAATCTGCCTGTCCCCTAACTGAAACCTGGCTGTCCCTTGGTTGCTAGGCAACCAAGTGGGCAGAGATTAGCCCTCTAAACTGGCAGCAATTAGATAAAAAAAATTATTGCTCTCCCTCTAATTAGGACTTTATTTTTCTTTTCTTTTTGTTGTATCAACCTTGAGGCGTGGATGATGGGTTGTGTTGTCAAATTTTGAGGTTGGGGGGCCTGTACTTTTGTTGTTTTGTGAATCGCCGTGATGCCATCACTCTTTTATATATATAGATTATATCTGCATAGGATTTGCAAAGACTTGCAAACATGTGAGGCGAAAATTCATATATAAAATTTATAATCGGGTCGGCTTATACTCGAGTATATACGGTAATATATAACAGTTTGTGTATTACTGACATCATAAGCAAGTAGTGAAAATGCAAGGCTATATTAAAAAGTGAAACCTATACCTGTAGCGGGAGGTGGTGGCTTGTTATGGATCCACTTCACAACTTTGATGCCGTTTTGTGCAGTCGCAATATTAACACCCGGAACACAAGTAATGAGATGCTCTAAAGGAACGCCTCCTTGGCCCTCCTGCACCATGTGTAAATCACTAAATTCTGAAGCATAGCAGTCAGGAAAGCTGTACAAAATAAACAGAAATACTTATGTTGGTGTAATGAAGTATGAATTTTTGGTTTACAGATGTTATGTTTAATTGTGTGTTTGAGTTTTAAAAGGGTGAGTATTGCAGTTATGGTTTCTCTGCACCCAGAGGCTGGTTGCCATGGAGAAGTGGGCGGAGTCAACTGCCGTTCTGTTGAAGAAGTGCAGCGTTTAAAAAAAAAAGGGTTTCAGTCTGTGCTCTGATGAGGCACAGGGAAGATTGATCCTAAGTTCAGGGGATCAAGGGAGACTCAACTGGTCATTTTGAGTCGGATTAAAATAAGTTTGGTGACTTATTTTAGGTATTCTGTGTCCTAGTAAGGAACAGAGAGTCTGTGATTGTATATCACAGGGGTGACTACAGTTTAAAAGTGGCAAAGGATGAAGTTCTGTCTACTTTAAGTTAAAGAAAGGTATTTTAGGGAGTTTGACTCATCTTAATATTGTAACTGTTAATGAAAGTGCCTCTAAGGAGAATTGTAACCACTAAGCTCTATGCCTGAATAAACTTGTTATTGTTCCTTCAACATCTAAGACTCTAGTGCATACCCTGTTTCCCTGAAAATAAGACATCCCCTGAGAATAAGGCTTAGTAGAGGTTTTGCTAAATTGCTAAATGTAAGGTCTCCCCTGAAAGTAAGGCCTAGCAAAGTTTTTGGTTGAAAGCATGCCTACAGAACACCAGAGCATGCAGAATTCGGAAATGTATGTACCATAGATTGTTGTATATGGAAATAGTGGCAGTAACAAGAAATTCTTGATAGGATTCACAGTTTGTCTGGTCATGCTGGTTTGTGTCGACAACTACCAAACAGTGTATAATAAATGTTCTTTTTTTGGTTCAATAATAAATATGAATTCTTCATGGAAAAATAAGACATCCCCTGAAAATAAGACCTAGCACATCTTTGGGAGCAAAAATTAATATAAGACCCTGTCTTATTTTCAGGGAAACACGGTATATTATAAACTAAGTTACACTACCATCTATGTCAGGGGTCCCCAAACTTTTTAAACAGGGGGCCAGTTCACAATTCTTCGGACCATTGGAGGGCCGGACTATAGTTGACCACCGAGCATAAATAATAATAATAACAATAATAATAATAACAGCAATAAGAATAATAAAGAGGGTTGGAAGAGACCCCTTGGGCCATTGAGTACAATCCTGCTTTTGTGTACCGAAAGCACAAGCAAAGCACCCCTGACAGATGGCCACCCAGCCTCAATGATGATGATAATAATAATAATAATAATAATGATAATAATAATAATGATAATAATAATAATAATAAAGAGGGTTGGAAGAGACTCCTTGGGCCATTGAGTCCAATCCCCTTCTGCCTTTGTGCACCGAAAACACAAGCAAAGCACCCTTGACAGTTGGCCACCCAGCCTCAATGTTAATAATAATAATAATAATAGTAATAATAATAATAATAATAAAGAGGGTTGGAAGAGACCCCTTGGGCCATCTAGTCCAACCCCTTCTGCCTTTGTGCACCGAAAACACAAGCAAAGCACCCTTGACAGTTGGCCACCCAGCCTCAATGTTAATAATAATAAAAGTAATAATAATAATAATAAAGAGGGTTGGAAGAGACCCCTTGGGCCATTGAGTCCAACCCCCTTCTGCACACGCAAAGCACCCCTGAGAGATGGCCACCCAGCCTTAATAATAATAATAATAATAATAATAATAATGGTTGTAAGAGAAGAAGAGACCTGTTGGGTCATTTAGCCCAACCCCCTTCCGGCCTTTTGCCGTGGGGCCCGGATAAATGGCTTTGATGGGCCGCATCCGGCCCCCGGGCCTTAGTTTGGGGACCCCTGATCTAAGTAAAGAAGAAGAAAGGGAAAAAATGGTAAAAGGTCTCCCCTTTAAGTCTTTGGTGGCTGCATCTCACAGATTGGTAGCAGAAGTTATTAATTAGCTTCTTTACAAATTGGTGGCAGCAGTTATTAAATAGTTCCTCACAGATTGGTGGCAAAGGTGTATTTAAAAATATTCCCCTGCCTAAAAGAACCTTAGAAGTTCTCAGACCTTTACAGTTGGGTCTTACTATGAACACCCATTCTTGTCTGTGGAAGAAACAGCGAGTGGCCTAAACTGACCCGGCAGAAGTGGGTTGCTCAATAATTCTGTTCACAGTGTTTACGTGAGAAGTTATTTCACCGGGTTCTGCACAACAGTACATTGCCGCAACGATTGCAGAAATGCCTTACCTCAGCAACGGCACTGTCCCTTGATGGGTCTGTAACAAGCTATGAACTTGGGGCGCAAAAGTCTTCAGAGATAAAATCACAAAGGGAACTTTGTAAGAGTCAGGATCAAAGTCATGTTCACTAGAGTAATAACAAAAACAATCGGATCAAATACGGAAAGCATAAGCCCAATATACAGTACCGGTTGAGCACGCCTTATCTGGGATTCCAAAATCCGAAATAATAATAATAATAATAATAAACTTTATTTATACCCCGCCACCATCTCCCCAACGGGGACTCGGGGCGGCTTACATGGGGACGTGCCCAGAACAATACAATATAACAAAATAGAATAGAACAACAAATCATAGCACATTAAACAACACAATAAAAGAAAATATACACTAAACAAGATCAAAAGAACAATAAAAGAACAATAAAACCATGGATGCTAGAAAATAGAGACATCTTTGCTTTCCCTTGATCTGGTCATGTAAGTGTTATTTATTGTTATAATTGTATTATTTTACTTTGTTTAATAATGTGTTATTACGTTGTTATGTAATGTTTATGTTGCTTTTATGACTGTAAACCGCCCTGAGTCCCAAATGCAATAGTAGCAACAATAATAGAGAAAAATAATACATGTAATAATACCAATAATAATAGAGAAAAATAATAAATGTACCATATATTTTCGAGTATATGCTGACCCAAATATAAGCCAACCAGGATCCTCACCCGAGTATAAGCCGAGGGGTTTTTTTCAGTCTTAAAAAAAGGGCTAAAAACCTAGGCTTATACTCAAGTATATACAGTAGGTGCCTCGGCTTATATTCGGGTCGGCCTATACTCGAGTATATACGGTATTTGGCACAAAGAGCAAAAGTATTAGGAAGTTTTCTCTGACAGTATGCATACAAGTCAGGAGACTGCTTTTCATTTCTATGTGTGTAAATTTACTATTTTTTGCCATTATGAAAAAAAGTGGAAGCATCTACTGTCGATCGGTTTGGACAAAGCTGAACTACAGCTTACCTGAAGGCATTATCTATGCAGTGCTGCTTACAAATGGGTTCGTGATATTCCAGTTCTTCAAATATAATAGGACTACAGTTAGCTGAGGAACCATCGTGAGATTGCGAAGATCCCAACGGGCTCTGTCTGGCTTGACTGCTGGGCAAGAGGCAGACAAGCCGGCTACTGCCTTGGTCACGGATTGCGACCGTGTCGCTTAATTTGTACAAGTCTGACACATTTAATTTATGTCCAAACCTAGAAAAAAAAATGAGATTTTGAAAAATTAAGTGAAATGCAAGGGATGAAGGAAAGAAAGGCTATGGTCTCTCCCAAAAGAGGAGTTTTATAAATGTGGGGAAAAAAACCCATTAATTATTTTTTAAAATTAAATTTGGTTTGCAAATGTCAAGCCTACCTTTTCTCGTAGATCTCTGTGAACTTGAAAAGGGGCAGGCAACAAGCCGGAGCGTCTTGAAGGATGGATATGGCTTCTGCACTGCAAATTGAAAGAAAGTAATTACTACATAACATTACTGTGTATTGAACTGCTTTTTCTGTCGATTTGTTGTAAAACATGATGTTTTGGTGCTTCATTTATAAAATCATAACGAAATTTAATGTTTAATAGGCTTTTCCTTAATCCCTTATTATCCAACATTTTTGCTTATCCAAGCTTCTGCCGGCCCGTTTATGTTGGATAAGTGAGACTCTACTGTACAGTAATTACTACATAACGTTGCCGTGTATTGAACTGCTTTTTCTGTTGATTTGTTGTAAAACATTTATTATTTATTTATTTATAATATTTATATCCCGCCCTTCTTTCTCACCCTGAAGGGGACTCAGGGCGGATTACAATGAACACATATATGGCAAACATTCAATGCCAACAGACAAACAACATACACTAGACAGACTCAGAGGCATTTTTAACATTTTTCCAGCTTCATGATTCCGGCCACAGGGGGAGCTGTTGCTTCACCGTCCAGTAGTGGCTGTACTTCCTCATTCCTTTCCTCGTTTTTTGCTGGCAGTTTTATGGTGTTGTAAATTAGCCTCCCGCATAAAGCGTCCCTAAATTTCCCTAATTGACAGATGCAACTGTCTTTCGGGGCTGTATAGGTCAACAGCAAGCCGGGGCTATTTAATGGTCGGAGGCTTAACCTGACCCGGGCTTCGAACTCATGACCTCTCGGTCAGTAGTGATTTATTGCAGCTGGTTACTAGCCAGCTGCGCCACAGCCCGGCCCCCTCATGATGTTTTGGTGCTTAATTTATAAAATCATAACAAAATTTGATGTTTAATAGGTTTTTCCTTAATTCCTCCTTACTATCTAACATTTTTGCTGGCCTGTTTATGTTGGATAAGCAAGACTCTACTGTAGTCCTAACCAGCCCAGACAATGGCTATAGAGGGAGGAAGCTGTAATTCTTCCAACAAAAATCGGAAGAACACTTAGGAAGCCTATTCTATGACAAAACAAAAGTCCCTTCAATATAACCCATTCTGAGAACTTTTTCCCAACCACAGACTATCTCCAGCTTTCAGGAATGTCAGGAATAAAATGTTAGGATTTTTTTTAAACCTTACCTAACTAATGCCAGAGATTTATTGGTCGCTCCAGTAGCGAGAGAGACCTGGATCCTCTTGCTGCCAATTTTGCATCTGTGAAGACTGTTGACAGCAGTAATGGCTTCTTGTAGGTTTTCCATTTGAACCAAAGCCTTCAATTGATAATCAGTATGAGGACTGAGTTCTACAGTCTTTACCTAAAGAGATGAAAACTTTATCAACATGTTTGAGTTAAGCGCTACTATCAAAATGCCTAAAATGGATTTGCAATGAGATCAGAATCTATATATATATAGTGAGTCTACACTGCCATATAATCCAATTAAAATCAGATAATCTGTATTTTATAGGCAGTGTGAAAGAGGCCTAAGTGAGGCCTAACTCTGCCTGTCCCCTGGGCTGAGTGGGTTGCTAGGAGACCAAGTGGGCAGAGCTTAGATTTCTAACTGGCAGCAATTGGATAAAAACAATTATTCCTCTCCCTCTAATTAGGACTTTATTTTTCTTTTCTTTTTGTTGTATGAACGTAGAGGCATGGATGAGGGGTTGTGCTGCCAAGTTTAGTGTTTCTGGGATGTGTAGTTTTGTCCTAGGCCGAAATTTCATTACCCTTTTATATATATAGATAGATAATCTATTAAATAGTTCTAGATTTCTCTCCATAGGTGCCATTCCATAACAACGGCTAAATTAAAAATGTAAACATGTGTTTAAGTCATTGTACAATCTGGAACTGTACTAATGATCTGTTAAATAATAATAATAATAATAATAATAATAATAATAATAATAATAATAATAATAATAATAATTTTATTTTTGTACCCCGCCACCATCTCCCCAGAGGGACTCGGGGCGGCTTACAGATATAAAACCAGCATACAGTATACAACATACAGTAATATCAAATACAAAAACACACAAATAAATTTAAAAGGCATTAAAAATCACATTAATTATTTAATTAAAATTATAGATAAATAAAGGCTGTTTAAATAATTTGACAGAAACAAGATGAGTAAAGGAATTGTTGTTTACCTTCCCATGCCTAGAGAATGTTTCTTGCAAAGTTTGCTGCAGTTCTTTTCTGGACAACCTGTAGTCTAGATTGCTGATTTGAATGTCCACTCCATTTGTGTACGGATCCAGACCGCCTGCATTGCCAGTGTAATTGATGACATTGAAAGTGAGAGGAGAAGATCTGTTTGAGACGTTTGGGGACACACTCCTGATCAAGTGAATGGGAAGGAAAGGAGGGAAGTTTAGAATTGTTTGCTCTACTTAACAGTACATCCATATAGTGTCTCTTTGGGCAATTATTCATTCATATATACAAATATCTTTCTCAAGAAAATGGAAAACACTTTCTCCCATATGAGGAAATGCCACATATGCCACTCTCTAGCCTGCTGGCTTTATAGCATGTATATCTTAGTTTTCACATTTCTGTTTGCAATTATCATTTTATGCCAAGAATAAGGACTCTCAGCAATTTTCATGCCCTTGGAGAACACTGGCCCTTTCCCTCAGATCCACTGGTCACATATTACAGAAGTGAGACTCCAGGATATTCAAAAATATACCCTGAAAATGAAGCCCAAGAACCCTCTAATCTTAACAGAGTGCAGGCAGAGCTTTGGCCTGAAGTATTATTATTTCTTTGCTTTTATCCTGCTTTTCTCCCACATCTGGGACTCAAAGTGGTGTACTCAAAGCGGCAGTAGACATTTCCGGATGAATGGATTTAAATATATATATGTTTTTAAGTTTTGTATAATGTGTTTTTATTATGTATTGTTAATTGATTTGAACGTGTTGTTGATTTTAGTGAATTTTGGTTTGTGCATTGAGTTTTGCTAATTTCTGTAAGCCGCCTTGAGTCCCCTCGGGTGAGAAAGGCGGGGGTAGAACTGTTGTAAATAAATAAATGAATTTACCTTGATGACCAGCAGCTTTGAGACACCAAAACAGGACTGAGTTGCCTCGATGCACTGAGCATGCTGAACGCAGATGGATAGCTAACCTGAAATACATCGTTCTTCTCTTTTCTCTCAACTAGGGAGTTGCTGATGCTCCTTGCTGAAGGTAAATCTTTCCTGTGATAAAGAAAACTCATTATTAACTTGTTCTGCAGATGTATTTTGATGAAATCTGAACTAGACTTGAGACGTACTTCTGATTGTTTTTATGAATGGATTCGCCTGTTCCGGATTTTTTGTGTGCTGGAGATACCGAACTTGACATGGAGTTCTCTTTTAGCTGGTCTTGGCAGTTTTCAGAGTTTTTCATACTTTTTGACTCCATACGACACAGTTCCTTCAGGGAAAACAAGTAATCAAAGGCTTATAATACATTTTAGCTGGGTTTTTATATCCATTTAGTAATTAGTTTTTTTTAATAATAAACAAATATTTATAAAGACACAAGAAAAGTTTGCCCGGAAAACTACTGGTAGATTAATAATAATAATAATAATAATAATAATAATAATAATAAAACTTTATTTATACCCCGCCACCATCTCCCCACGGGGACTCGGGGTGGCTCACATGGGGCAAGGCCCAACTAGCACAATTTACAAAAAGAACAGCATAAATACATTAAACAATATACAAAAACATTAATAAATTAATTAATAAATTAATAAATACATTAAACAATTTACAAAAACACATGGGGCAAGGCCCAACTAGCACAATTTACAAAAACAACAGCATAAATACATTAAACAATATACAAAAAAATAGTAAAAGACAGTAAGACAATAAAACAAGAGTTAATACAGCAGTAAATCTATCAACCACCAAGTACAATTCAGTCGACTTAATTGGGGGGGGGGGGGGGGGGGACTGCAGCAGAAATATAAAATAACATCATCACTTAAAATACCAGAATAAAAGGGACCTAATAAAATTCAGGATAGAGTTATAGTGCCAACTATGCCATACATCACACAGTCCTAAATGCTTGAGAAGTGTTCGACTTGTGATTTTGTAATATGAAATCCAGCATATCTATCTTGTTTGCTGTGTCATACTATGCTGTTGTGTCAATAATAATAATAATAATAATGATAATAATAACAACAACAATAATATCCCGCCTCCATCTCCCCCAAGGGACTCAGGGCGGCTTACATGGGGAACAAGCCCAATCCAACAGAGAATAAAACCAATCACAGATGAAAACATAACTCAATAAAATCAACAACATTACAAAAGACAACAACATAAAACAGCATCATCGACAATAAAAAAATCTGTCCCATAATGAGTACTGAAATTCAGGGGGAAGGGACTTACGCAATATACTTCCAGAATAGGACTGGAGAACAAAAGGAAGGAGAATAATAAATTAAATAAATCACTAGCTGTGCCTGGCCACGCGTTGCTGTGGCGTTGCCTGGTGGTGTCTGTATTTTATAGGCAGTGTGGAATAGGCCTGAGGCCTAACTTTGCCTGTCCCCTGGGCTGAGTGGGTTGCTAGGAGACCAAGTGGGCAGAGCTTAGCCTTCTAACTGGCAGCAATTGGATAAAAACAATTATTCCTTTCCCTCTAATAAGGACTTTATTTTTCTTTTCTTTTTGTTGTATCAACCTAGAGGCGTGGATGAGGGGTTGTGCTGTCAATTTTCGAGGTTGTGGGGTGTTTAGTTTTGTTGTTTTGTCGGTCGCCAGGATTCCATCACTCTTTTATATATAGAGATTAATTAATGTTGAACCTATAGGACGAAAGGCAGGGATAAAGTGCGAGGACTGGTGGTTTTTATAGTTGGGGCCGAATTTCCTGTGAACTATTTAATCGAAAGCAGTAAAAACAATATTGCACTACTCAACAAACTTGTCTGTCAATGATCAAAACACACAAACCACGGCCATGTGGTTGAAACATTTTAAAGTCTTCAAACTCATTCAAGCAATATCAGCCAATCAGTGTAATAATTTATAGCATTTCTTATCAGTAGCAAATGAAGTAAGGAATGCAGAAAGTACCACATTCTACACAGCTATGGTTAAGTGGAAATTCCACTTGCAGCATATTGAAGTCCGGCTCCTGGAACCACATGTCTTTGTTATCTCACTATGATCCTTAAAGTCTATGTGTTTAGCATAAGCTAAACTGATTAATATTTTAATAAACTTTCAAATGCCTGCTAATTGGGGATGGGAAGCTGTTGTCAAATTGCCATCAGTTCTTGCCTGTGTAGCCAGTGGTAAGCTGTGAATCAGCAGAATCTGGAGAGCAACAAGAATAATAATAATAATAATAATAATAATAATAATAATAATAATAATAATAATAATAATGATGTGGTGGTGGTGTCGGCAGGTTTTTGAGTAATTACATTGGACTACCGCCGATTTCTGGGCCTGAATATATTGCACAAGATTTCCCTAGCCTAAAATGATACATTTTAATATATTGGTTTTATGGTTCCCGTCCCCTTGATCTGGTCATGTAAGTGTGATTTATTGTTATAATTGTATTATTTTACTTTGTTTAATAATGTGTATTATGTTGTTATGTAATATTTGTGTTTGCTTTTATGACTGTAAACCGCCCTGAGTCCCATCCGGGAGATAGGGCGGTATATAAATAAAGTTTTATTATTATTATTATTATTATTATTATTATTATTATTATTATTATTATTATTATTCTTGTACCCCGCAGGGACTCAGGGCGGCTTACAAATGCAAAAGAGTATACATACAAAAACATCAAATACCGAAAACGCACAAATGAAAAAATTAAAACATATGATTAAAATCAAACCATTAATAAGACAAAGTTAAAACACATCAATAAAAACGTAAGGATGGGCTGATCAATCAGGCAAGCTCCCACTTTGTTAGCTTTTAGGAAAGACCTGAAAACATGGCTCTTTCGCTGTGCTTTCGGTGAGTAATTTCTGTTATATATTTATGTGTTACTCCCCCCCGAACATCTATCCTCTAAACTGCCCCACTTTCATATGTCCCTGTCCACACTGGAGTACTCCTCTGTCCCTCTCACTCCGGGTTTTATCTTTGTGTTCATGCGGCCTGCTCTTGTTTTACTGTTTCTTGATTCCTTGATGTGATGTTTATTATCATCTATTGTATTACTTTTAATTATGCTATAATATGCTGTTTTTATATTTTATTATATTGTATTGCTCTGGGCATGGCCCCATGTTAGCCGCCCCGAGTCCCCGCTGGGGAGATGGTGGCGGGGTATAAATAAAGTTTTATTATTATTATTATTATTATTATCAAAGTGCACTAAGTGAGACTTGTAAACATAGAGGAAGTTAAAGGTGCTATAAGTTTCACAGCTCCCACAATTCCTAACAACTGATACACTGGCTGGGATTTCTGGGTGATAAAGTCCAAAACACTTAGAGGACTAAAGGCTGAGAATCACTGAAAATATAAAGTCTTTACCTGTAAGCTCTTCACACTTGCGTTCTTTGGAGCTGCGCCATGTGCCTGAGACCCTTTCCCCACAATTGCTTTGATGGCAGAAGACTGATCGCTTGATTCTCGATTCATGAGGCACAGCTTTGTGTTTTTGTTCACTTTTTTGGGAGACTTCAATTTGTCTGCTCCTGCAGAACCCGCATTCTTGGTTTCGGCCAGTTCCTTGCTTTGAGGTGTAAAAGATACAATAATCCTGTTGCCGAAAACATCTTCGTTCTCCATTCGCTTCTGAGCGCGCTCGGCACTATCTTGATTCAAGAAGCGGAGGATGGCACTGTTGCCAGAAATAGTCAGGACTTTCCCCCCGCAGTTGTCTGACAAACGGCGAAGTCTGTAGCAAACACTTTTGCTGTCTCGGTTGGTTGGCAGGTTGTAAACATATAAAAGTGCGTGGCATGCCTGATTTAGAAAACAAAAAGTTTTAGTAAGCTTCCAGGGGAGCTACAGTCATACCTAGATTTTGACTAGAGTGCTACAAGAAAATCCATAACCTTAGACACAACTTACTGTATATACTCGAGTTCAAGCCTAGTTTTTCAGCTCTTTTTTTAAGAATGAAAAAGCCCCCCTTGGCTTATACTCGGGTGAGGGTCCTGGTTGGCTTATATTTGGGTCAGCTTATACTCGAGAATATATGGTACATTTATTATTTTTCTCTATTATTATTGGTATCATTTAGCAGCAAAAATGAGATATGAATATATGACCTACTGACAGACCCCACCTGGACATGGAAAGCGCCTTAATTGTATATTTACATGTATAATTATGTATATTTTTAATGTATACTCTTAATTTTATTGTAATTTTTAATCTTGATGGATTTTAAAATCTAATGTAAACTGTTTTTTGATGTGTATGTTTATATCGTAAGCCGCCCTGAGTCCCCTGATGGGTGAGAAGGGTGGGGTAGAAGTGATGCAATGAATAAATAAATAAATATTATTATATTTATTATTTTTCTCTATTATTATTGGTATTATTGCATTTATTTATTTTTCTATTATTCTTGCTACTATTTACATTTATTTTACTCTATTTGTTATTATTATTAATACATTTATTATTTCACTCTGATCTTATTATATTATCATTATTATTATTACTGTATTTATTATTTTACTCTATTTATTATTACATATATTATTTTCCTGTATTTATTATTATTATTACATGTATTATTTTACTCTATTATTATTAAGAGGATACGTAAGCACATTTACATTGAAGAAGATGAGAATAATGATTTGAACAGAGTTGGATTGTCTTATCTTAAATATTTATTATGTAAATATTCAAAAACATTTAACCTACTAATGCCTCAATTAATGTACCGTATATACTACAGTATAAGCTGACCTGAATATAGGCCGAGGCAACTAATTTTACTACAAAAAAACTGGGAAAACATTGACTCCAGTATAAGCCGAGGATGGTAAATTTCAAAAATAAAAATAGATACCAATAAAATTACATTAATTGAGGCATCATTTGTTTAAATGTTTTTGAATATTTACATAAAGCTCAAATTTAAGATAAGACTGTCCAACTCTGATCAAATCATTATTCTCATCTTCTTCAATGTAAATGTGCTTATGTATCCTTTTAATAATAATAGAGTAAAATAATACATGTAATAATATGAATAATAATAATGATGAATACAGGAAAATAATACAAGCCATAATAAATTGGGTAAATATTAAATGCAATAATAATAAGATCAGAGTAAAATAATACAAATAATAATAGAGTAAAATAAGAAATGCAATAATAATAATAATAACAGAGTGAAATAACAAATGTATTAATAATAATAATAATAATAATAGAGTAAAATAAATGTAATAGCAGCAACAATAATAGAGAAAAATAGTAAATGTAATAATACCAATAATAATAGAGAAAAATAATAAATGTACCATATATTATCGAGTATAAGCTGACCCAAATATAAGCCAACGAGGACCCTCACCCGAGTATAAGCTGAGGGGGGCTTTTCCAGTCTTAAAAAAAGGGCTGAAAAACTAGGCTTATACTTGAGTATATACAGTCATTTTATTGATATCTATTTTTATTTCTGAAATTTACCACCCTCAGCTTATACTGGAGTCAATGTTTCCCCAGTTTTTTGTGGTAAAATTAGGTGCCTCAGCTTATATTCGGGTGGGCTTATACTCAAGTATATATGGTATTTCAAAACGAAGAGCTTATCTGATTGACCTATCAATTACCTCTGTAGTACATTAACCTCCTTTCTTTTCCCATCTACTTCCATCCCTAAATCCACGGATATTCTCTTCATGTATACACAGTAAAAGAAAATTTGGGCTCTCCCCATATTTTGTTTACAACCCACCAGAGTCCATGGTTACAAGAACTGAAGCCCAAAACACCCGGAGAGCTTACAATTTTCCACTTCTGCTATACAGAAATACTCCAATTAAAATATGCGTAGAGACAGATTAATTTTATTGAAAGTGACGTTGCAATTCTACAATTTTTTAAAAAAATCTACAATATTTTTTTTTAAAAAAACACACACACACAGAGAGCAGAAAGCACTTACTGGCTTCTTCACTGGTAATCTCGGAGGTAAATCAGAAATAAATTCTTCAAATCCAATGAGTTCATGAGCATGATGTAAAAGTGCTTCGGATGCCTGGTTCTTATGCACCAGGATTATGTGGAAACCATGGCGGTGCCTCAAATCGCTGATTTCAAGAGCAAAGTTCACATCAGCTGAAAACAGAAGCACAAGAAAAAACACTTATCTGATGAAGAAACACAACCTACACAACCATCTACAGACCCACCAAAAAATTCCAACAAATGCTCCATCCCAAAAAAACCCCTCTAAAATCAGGACAGTAAATAAAGAACAACACTCAGCAAACAGAGAAATTCTACACATGAAACAATCAGGGCCAGCTAACACTTCCCAACAAAGGTTTCCCCCAAGCAGGAACCAGACAGACTTTGAAGCTGCAAGGCTGTTCAATTTTTATCAAGGTGATTAATTGCAACATTCAAACATTCACACTTTCCTCCAACAGACAAGAGTTCTTTCTCCCATTCTGGACCTTACACAGATATATAAACCCCACTTGCCTAGTTTCCAATATACTGTATATACTCAAGTATAAGCCTAGTTTTTTAAAGTCAATTTTTAAACTGATTTATAGTGTATTGTACAATTTTTATATATGCGTTTTATTGTAAGCCGCCCTGAGTCCCCTGTTGGGTGAGAAGGGCGGGATATAAATATTGTAATAAATAAATAATAAATAAATAAATAGTTTTTCAGCCCTTTTTTAGGGCTGAAAAAGCTTCCCTCAGTTTATACTCAAGTGAGGGTTCTGGCCAGCTTCTACTCGGCTTATACGTGAGTATATAGGTATTCAGAGTTGGATAGTCTTATCTTATTAAAGTCTTATTATTATCTTAAATTAGTTTTAGACAAATATTCAAAAACATTTAACCTACTGATGCCTCAAATAATGCAATTTTATTAATACAGTAGAGTCTCACTTATCCAAGCTAAACGGGCCAGCAGAAGCTTGGATAAGCGAATATCTTGGATAATAAGGAGGGATTAAGGAAAAGCCTATTAAACATCAAATTAGGTTATGATTTTACAAATTAAGCACCAAAACATCATGTAATACAATAAATTTGACAGAATACGCAGTAATGTTATGTTGTACTTGAATATATAGATATTCAGAGTTGGATAGTCTTATTTTATTAAAGTCTTATTAATATCTTAAATTAGTTTTATATAAATATTCAAAAACATTTAACCTACTGATGCCTTAAATACAGTAGAGTCTCACTTATCCAACACTCGCTTATCCAACGTTCTGGATTATCCAACGCATTTTTGTAGTCAATGTTTTCAATATATCATGATATTTTGGTGTTAAATTCATAAATACAGTAATTACTACATAGCATTACTGCGTATTGAACTGCTTTTTCTGTCAAATTTGTTGTATAACATGATGTTTTGGTGCTTAATTTGTAAAATCATAACCTAATTTGATGTTTAATAGGCTTTTCCTTAATCCCTCCTTATTATCCAAGATATTCACTTATCCAAGCTTCTGCTGGCCAGTTTAGCTTAGATAAGTGAGACTCTACTGTATTTTTATTTTTGAATTTGACCCATAGCCGCTGCATTTCCCACCCTCGTCTTAAACTCGGGTCAATAAGTTTTCCCAGTTTTTGTGGTAAAATTATATTCGGGTCGGCTTATACTCGAGTATATATGGTACCTCACAACCTCTGAGGGTGCCTGCCATAGATGTGGGCGAAACGTCAGGAGAGAATGCTTGGGGAATATGGCCAGACAGCCCAGAAAGCGCACAGCAACCCAAAACACTATCATTTCTTTAACTAGTTTTTGATAGTTTTCTTTACAAGTACAGTAGAGTTCCGGTTAACCGACTTCCGGTTAACCGACACTCCGTATTATCCGACGACCCAGGCCCCTTGGGAGACGCTCATGCACGTTGCTAGGTAGCTTGCTATCTACCTAGCAACGCGCACAGGCACCTCCCAAGAGGCAGGGCGGCGAGCAGAGAAGCGCCCGTGCGCGTTGCTAGGTAGATAGCAAGCAACCTAGCAACGCGCACAGGCGCTTCCCAAGGGGCCGAGCGGTGAGCACCCGGCTTAGCGAAGCGCCTGTGCGCGTTGCTAGGTAGCTTGTTATCTACCTAGCAACGCGCAGGGCACCTCCCAAGAGGCGGAGCAGAAGCGCTCCTGCATGTTGCTAGGTAGCTTGCTATCTACCTAGCAACGTGCACGGGACACTTCCTTCAACCGGCTTGATGGATAATAGGCCTCCCTATTATCTGTCAGATCCAGTTATTCGACATTCGGCCCGCCCGTTTATGTCGAATAACCGAGACTCTACTGTATGAACTTAACAATCTTTCAGAAACTAAATACAGAATAGGAACGCTTGTGAGAAACCTTTTTGTTCACTACTTACTACTAGACATTGCACTGCCTCCATTAAATTCCCTATACGTTTCTTTCAAAAGCCAGTTCATGCCTATGCTGGTGAGGGTATCTGGCATCTAAGGCAGGTTTTCTGAAGTCACAATGGGAAACGTAGCTACAGTGACAGAGCCGTGCCTCTGTAGCTATGTCTTCCTATGCAGAATCATGGCCCATAAAGACAGATAAAGAAGGTAACCAAGGAAAACATCCTCTCTCTGCTTAATAATAATAATAATAATTTATTTTTCTATCCCGCCACCATCTCCCCGAAGGGACTCGGGGCAGCTAACATGTGGCCAAGCCCAAAACAAAACAGAATAAAGCAATTATATATAATTATAAAATACATATTGTATATACATATAATATTCATAATATTATATTGTAATATGATATAATACTAATAATACTAATAACACAATATAATATTAATTATATATTATATTTTTACATGTATCATACAAGTATCGTACTACACTAATATAATATTGTTTGCAAATTTAATTTGTAAGCCGCTCTGAGTCCCCTTCGGCGTGAGAAGGGCGGCATATAAATGTAGCAAAGAAATAAATAAATAAATAATAAATTACATTGAATATCAAAACAAAAACAGTAACATAAATAAAATAAACCATTTAAATATTTTAAAAATACAATAAAACACATAAAATCAGAACAAATGTGTAATAATACAGCGTCAGCCACTGGAGATAAAAGGAGTTGGGCATATAAAGCACAATATCCAAAGCTTTAATAAAGTGCATAAACATAGTGCTTAAATCTAGTTGGGAAAGAAGCTTATTAGGACCAACCCAAATGTCACAAAAGTTTTCAACTTCTCCAGAGTTTTCCCTTGGATCATATGACAAAAAGCCTTTTGTACCAGCTGGCATGATGGAGAAATAGTTTTTGTAGCATCTGAGTTCATATAATATTGCTAATTATGGACTTAATTACACTTCAGTCCAACTTCCACACCTTTTATCAGTAACATGTGTTTTGACGGGTGTATACAGCCATATCACAAAACTTAACACTGAGCATGATCGCTCTTTCAATCCACTCAAGTTAACATAACGCTGACTCTATAGCCAAGAAGAAACAAAAAAAGACAATGACTATTTTTAAGTTATGATAACTTGTGCAAAATAGAAAAAAATTGCCCAACTGAACAGATATTGATTTCAACTGTGTGGAAAGAAACTCTGTTAGAATAACTGGCATAGTTCTGAAGTTGGAATATTCAGACTCGTCCAAAACTGGGCAGATTTTTAAACCTTGCTGAGAATCAAAAACAAAAAGTCCACATTGTTGACACATACTTGATACAAGGACCACCGTGGCTGGGGCAGCATGAGTATCTGCAAATCTCCTAAGGCTCTGTCTGAGCTTGTCATCAGCTGCATTTTTAGCTGTGGCATTAATGTGTGCAACTGTAACCTAAAGAAATAGAAAGAAGACAGGTATGAGTTCAATGTCGCACAGTGATGGCCAACCTATGACACGCGTGTCAGCACTGACACGCCTAGCCATTTTTGCTGACACGCTGCCACATGCAGATTGATTGGATGACTAATGTCTTTTGTGGCCAAATTTGGTGTGATTTGGTCCAGTGGTTTTCTTGTTTACTCCATGGGAATTATGCACATTACACACACATATATACAGTAGAGTCTCACTTATCCAACATAAACGGGTCAGCAGAACGTTGGATAAGCAAATATGTTGGATAATAAGGAGGGATTAAGGAAAAGCCCATTAAACATCAAATTAGGTTATGATTTTACAAATTAAGCACCAAAACATCATGTTATGCAACAAATTTGTCAGAAAAAGTAGGTCAATATGCAGTAATGCTATGTAGTAATTACTGTATTTACGAATTTAGCACCAAAATATCATGATGTACTGAAAACATTGACTACAAAAATGCGTTGGATAATCCAGAATGTTGGATAAGTGAGTGTTGGATAAGTGACACTCTACTGCAGGGGTCCCCAAACTTTTTAAACAGGGAGGCAGTTGACGATCTTTTAGACCATTGGAGGGCCGGACTATAGTTGGCCACCAAGCAATAATAATTTATAATAATAATAACAACAGCCGGCATTTGGAAACAATAGACATTGACAAAATCAAGATCTGCCAACTGCAAAAGGCCACCCTGCTGGGATCTGCACGCATCATCCGAAAATACATCACACAGTCCTAGACACTTGGGAAGTGTCCGACTTGTGATTTTGTGATATGAAATCCAGCATACCTATCTTGTTTGCTGTGTCACACAATGTCATTGTGTCAATAATAATTAAAAAGAGGGTTGGAAGAGACCCTTTGGGCCACTGAATCCAATCCCTTTCTGCCTTTGTGCACCGAAAGCACAAGCAAAGCACTCCTGACAGATGGCCACCCAGCCTCAATGTTGTTAATAATAATAATAATAATAATAATAATAATAATAATAATAATAATAATAAAGAGGGTTGGAAGAGACCCCTTGGGCCATTTAGTCCAATCCCCTTCTGCCTTTGTACACCAAAAGCCATTAGTATTGCCCCTGACAGATGTCTACCCAGCCTCAAAGTTAATAATAATAATAATAATAATAATAATAATAATAATAATAATAATAATAATGGTTGTAAGAGAAGAAGAGGCCCCTTGGGTCATTTAGCCCAACCCCCTTCTGTCTTTGTGCCATGGGGGCCGGATAAATGGCTTTGATGGGCTGCATCCGGCACCTGGGCCTTAGTTTGGGGACCCCTGCTCTACTGTATGTTCTCAAGTTACTCTGACACAATTTTTAAAAATCACACTATTTTTGCTTTTAGGACCAGGTTGCACAGCCATTTTTGGCAACTCTGAAGTTAGGAATTTCTTGCACAGATCCTTGGGTTGAACAGGATGGCTTACAAGGCTCCCTCCAATCCCAGGAACCTTTAAAGCCCTTTCGGGCCAAGATCAAAGCCAGAGACACATGCCAATGAAAGAGCCGACTGTGGAGATCTTACCTGGCAGTTGTTTAGTTCTTCGATAACTTCTCTGTTTTCTTTACTGATGTCACACACACAAATGAACTCTGCCTCTCTGTGTCCTTTAAAAAACTTTTCACGAATCCGTTGTACCACGGCAACAGCAGAACGGCCAGAAGGAACGGAACAATTTTCAATATCCCAAAAGACTCCGATGGGAGGCAGGTTTTCTAGCAGTTGGCCTGTTAGAGCAACCTCTGGAGACCCTGTATTTCAAAAGAATAAACTGTCAACTTTCAATCTTTATGTCACCTAGTTGTCCCAAACTCTCAAACCCTTAAACCATGCTAGCTCTCAAAATGGTCAATTCAACTTTTCATTGCAGGCCTGTCTTGCACAATACACAATGTTTGCTAGAGAATGCTTGCTCACATAAAGACCAAAATAGCTTTTGCTAAACTGGTATTTTAATAATAGTTAAAGTTAAAGATAGTTCCATCTTGTCTCTTGTGCCATAGCAACATGCTACGCTAATTTTATATACATAAACAGTAGAGTCTCACTTATCCAACATAAACGGGTCGGCAGAACATTGGATAAGCGAATATGTTGGATAATAAGGAGAGATTAAGGAGAAGCCTATTAAACATCAAATTAGGTTATGATTCTACAAATTATGCACCAAAACATCATGTTATACAACAAATTTTGCAGAAAAAATAGTTCAATACGCAATAATGTTACGTAGTAATGACTGTATTTACAAAATTAGCACCAAAATATCACGATGTATTGAAAACATTGACTACAAAAATGCGTTGGATAATCCAGAACATTGGATAAATGAGACTCTACTGTGTGTGTATATAATAATTTATAATAATTATAATTATAATAATTATAATAATTTATAAATATATAATATATTGTATATACATATAATATTGATAGTAGTATTATAATGCAATACAATATTATACTACTAATAATACAATATAATAATATTTATATATTATATATTAAATGTAATATTACTAATAATATTACCATATAATGATATAGTACAACATAGTGATTTAATGCTTATATTGTGTAATGCTAATAATATATTGTATGTTCATTTGATTTGTAAGCCGCTCTGAGTCCCCTTCAGGGTGAGAAGAGTGGGATATAAATGTAGTAAATAGATAAATAAATAATAATAATAGTAATAATAATAATAATAATAATAATAATACAGTAGAGTCTCACTTATCCAAGCTAAACGGGCTGGCAGAAGCTTGGATAAGCGAATATCTTGGATAATAAGGAGGGATGAAGGAGAAGCCTATTAAACATCAAATTAGGTTATGATTTTACAAATTAAGCACCAAAACATCAAGCTGTACAACAAATTTGACAGAAAAAGTAGTTCAATATGCAGTAATGTTATGTTGTAATTACTGTATTTACGAATTTAGCACCAAAATATCATGATTTATTGAAAACATTGACTACAAAAATGGCTTGGATAATCCAGAAGCTTGGATAAGCGAGACTCTACTGTAACTTTATTTAAACCCGCCATCATCTCCCCATGGGGACTTGGGGTGGCTTACATGGGGCAAAGCACAAACAACATAATTGAACAAAAAACAACATACATACATACAATTCACAATATAAAAAGATAAAAACAATAATACAATATAAAACAGAAATATAACAGTTAATAATATCAGTCAACCACCAGGCACAGTTCTGTCATCTATATAGGTGGAGAAATTGAAGCAGCTATGCAAGAGTAAAATAATGAGATAAAATGCATAGATGGCAGGGATCCAATAAAATACATGACAGAAATATAATACTATCTGGGGCTGATTATCTAATGCTTGTCTCACTCTCTTCAGAATTTAAAAAGTTCTACCAGATCAAATATTACTGTAGTTTAGTAACTCCAAAGCCCTATGTCCCCCGAATGGCTGCAAGAAGGACATGGATAGTAGAGGCACTTTTTGTACTATAGCTCGCAGATTTCCTACAGCCAATAAGGTTTTAAAAAGGCTGCTCCGCTGGGCAAATGTGTTTTGTGGTCGCACACCAGTAACAGCTATAAAGGCAGCAGAAAATAATTCCAATCAGTAATCACCAATTGCTTTTACCATCAGGAACACATCTAATCTAATATGGGCATTGAATGTTTGCCCTATCTATATATATAAAAGAGTAATGAAATTTCGGCCTAGGACAAAACAACAAAACTACACATCCCAGAAACGCTAAACTTGGCAGCACAACCCCTCATCCATGCCTCTACGTTCATACAATAAAAAGAAAATAAAAATAAAACCCTAATTAGAGGGAGAGGAATAATTGTTTTTATCCTATTGCTGCCAGTAAGAAGGCTAAGCTCTGCCCACTTGGTCTCTTAGCAACCCACTCAACCCAGGGGACAGGCACAGTTAGGCCTCACTTAGGCCTCTTCCACACTGCCTATAAAATACAGATTATCTGATTTGAACTGGGTTATATGGCATTGTAGACTCAAGGCCCTTCCACACAGCATTTATAATGGACTTAATGTAAGGTAAAACCTTTACCCTTTACATTAACTACCACCAATTCCTCAATACTTTATTTCCCATACCACCATACTAAGCCACAGCAACGCGTGGCCGGGCACAGCTAGTATGTATATAATGTGATCCGCCCCGAGTCCCTTCGGGGTGAGATGGGTGGAATATAAATACTGTAAATAAATAAATATATAATCACAAAACCTGCGCTCCCCCAAAAATATGAAAACAGACCTCCTTGATCAAAGTCCAATACTATCCACTGCACAACATCATGGTTATTCTAAAAAAATAAAATAACTCCTTCCAACAAATGCAGAAAATATTAAAACAGTTATAATTTTATTCATTCCACCAATAAGCTTTACCGTATTTCTGTGACAATGTGCCAAAGCTGCTTCCCAAGAGTAAACTCTTCTCTTTTCTTGCTCCATTGGTTCCACAGCCATTGCATATGGGAAGGGAGACGGGTGCAGGAGCTTGGGCGTTTGGAGGGGGAATATTTGGCCAGACTTTAACAGCCTCAACCAAACTGTTTCTGGATGGCTGTTGGGGGAAATATTCCGTTATCACTCAAGTGTATTGAATTAATCAGACTAAGGAGAAGAAAGAAATGTGGCTGGTCTTACCTGTGATGTGTTGATTTCCAGTAACAGACTTGAACATCCTAAAAAAGGTTGTTTCTCCCTTTCACCCAATAGACAGTTATAATGGAATTAATTATATATACGTTTTTAAGGTTTTTATAATGTGTTTTAACAATGTTATTAACAGATCTGTTTATATTGTTTTGTTTTTATGGTTGCAATTTGGGCATTAAATTTTGCCAATTTTTGTAAGCTGCCCTGAGTCCCCTCGGGTGAGAAGGGCGGGGTATAAATGTTGTAAATAAATAAATAGACAGTAAATTGCACAGACATCTGAGGAATGCCCTTTAGCGAGAGTAACCCTTGGCCAATCAAATTATCACTTAACGCTTCAAAAACTTTAAACTCAAGAAGATAAAAGTCGCTTTCAAACTTTTAAATTAATTTTTTTCCCTAGCCTGAAGTTGAAATCAGATTGATACACTATGGCAGGGGTCCCCAAACTTTTGAAGCAGAGGGCCGGTCCACAATCCTTCAGACTGTGGAGGGGCCGAATTATCATTTGAAAAAAAAAATACAAACACATTCCTATGCATACTGCACACGTCTTATTTGTAGTGCAACAACAACGAAAAAACAATACAATATTTAAAAATGAAAACAATTTTAACCAACATAAACCTATCAGGATTTCAATGGAAAGTGTGGGCCTGCTACTGGCCAATGAGATAGTCAAGTTAATTAGGATTGTTGTTGTTGTTGTGTGCCTTCAAGTCATTTCAGACTTTGGCCGAGCCTAAGTCTAAAATTAATTATTTACTTACTGCATTTATTTACTACATTTATATCCCACCCTTCTCATCCCGAAGGGGACTCAGAGCAGCTGTATGTATATTTATATATATAAAAGGGTAATGAAATTTCAGCCTAGGACAAAACAACAAAACTACACATCCCAGAAACACTAAACTTGGCAGCACAACCCCTCATCCATGCCTCTACGTTCATACAACAAAAAGAAAAGAAAATAAAGTCCTAATTAGAGGGAGAGGAATAATTGTTCTCATCCAATTGCTGCCAGTTAGAAGGCTAAGCTCTGCCCACTTGGACTCCTAGCAACCCACTCAGCCCAGGAGACAGGCAGAGTTAGATCTCACTTAGGCCTCTTCCACACTGCCTATAAAATACAGATTATCTGACTTTAACTGGATTATATGGCAGTGTAGACTCAAGGCCCTTCCACACAGCTATATAACCCATTTATAATCTCATATTATCTGCTTTGAACTGCATTATCTTCACTCCACACTGCCATATAATCCACTTCAGTGTGCATTTTATCCAGCTGTGTAGAAGGGGCCTCATACTTCGCAACAGTAACACGTGGCTGGGCACAGCTAGTACAATATATTATATTATTAGCATAACACAATATTAGCATTATATATTACTATATTGAACTATACCACTATACTATTATATAATATGTAATATATAACATATAATTAATATTATTATATGGTATTATTATTAGTATTATATTGTATAACATTGTTATCAATATTATATGTATATACAATATATTATATTATTAAAACTGATATAAAAATATTATATTATAAAACTGAGGGCGGGGGCCAGGTAAATGACCTTGGAGGGCTGCATCCGGCCCCCGTGCCTTAGTTTGGGGACCCCTGCACTATGAGATCAACACTATACATTTCAAACGTAATTTTTCCCAATTAATAACCTATTGGAAATTTCATAACACACAGTACATTGTAAATGAGAATGTTACAGACCTTACTTAAACATTCAGTGCAGTAGTGAGAGCCCTTTAAACAAACTGAAGATGCCACTTTCAGGTGCAGCGAGTTGGTGCAAACACAAGACTTTCGCTCCGACTGTGAGATGTGCTCCTTCAAAAGCCCTTCAGCCCCACTTGTGAATTCAGAACAGGAAAAATAGCCCGAAGTTGTACAGCTTGGATGAGAAGGAAACGGATGCAGTTTGTGCACATTACTGTGATAGGACTGGACGTGGAGTTTCCCACAGCATGGGAAGTGGGGACAGGGAGAGACACTGTTTTCCAGGCACACCCGGGACAAGTCGCTGGCAATGCCCGTGACACCGCTTCCAATTGGAACACCACTCTTGAGTGAAGACACAGCTTGGTTAGCAAACCCTGCCCCTATTTGACAAGTGACGGTCCCGGCGCCCTTTAAGTCCAATACTGTGCCAGGGTGAATCAAAGTGCTGCCACCACCAAAATATGGCTGAGGAGCGTGAGAGGAAGAGTCAGAACCATGAGGACAACAGCTTACTTTAGAAGCAGGTGAAAGTTGTATTTGTGTTTGTTGGAGAGAGTGCACACTAGGAAGGGGAACAGCTGCAAACGGTTTTGAAGCAGTAGGATGAGGGGGTGGAGTGGCCTTCAACTCCACTGTAGCTTTTTTGTTCTCCATGTACTTGTTCTAGAGAGACAAAGAGTCATAAAGATCCCTATCAGATCAATGTAAATACACCATCAAAATATGACTCTTGGGATATGAAGGATAAACCTGAACCAATACAGAAAAGCTCCTTACATACATAAATAACTGGACTGCAGTAATAACTATCTAAGAAGCCACATTAGGTAACACTGTAAGTTGACTCCCTTGAATATACAGGGTGTTTGAAAAAGAACTCCCTAGTTTTGATGTAATTTACATTAAAACTAGGGTACTTACTTTGCATAATTTATCCACTGCATTTTTCAATCCATTGGAGCAAGAAGAGAGACACAATACAGGCTTGTTTACAAAGGTCACGAGTATTAGTGCACAGAAGGCAGACAAGAGACGCAGTGGAAGCAAATAATTGCGCAGGGTAACACTCTTCAATACTATCAGATATTAAACTGATAAGAACAGATACTACACTTGATTCTAATGATTCTAATGCACTTTATCTATTTACGAATTTGTTACTCATAATGTGCACCTTGCTTATCCACTATTGCAACCTCATTGTTTTTAATTTGATGTTTTAATTCTGTGTTGTGTTTTTTCGTCTATTGTGTATATTTTATTATTGGTTTTTGTTGTTGTCCTTAGAGGTTTCATATTTTATCATTGCTTGTATTTTGATTTTGCTGTAAGCCGCCCTGAGTCCCCTTCGGGGGAGATGGAGGCGAAATAAAAATGAACTTATTATTATTATTATTATTACACTTGATCAGGGGTCCCCAAACTTTTTAAGCAGAGGGCCGGTCCACAATCCTTCAGACTGTTGAGGGGCCGAATTATCATTTGAAAAAAAAAATACAAACAAATTCCTATGCATACTGCACATTTGTAGTGCAACAACAACAATGAAAGAACAATACAATATTTAAAAATGAAAACAATTTTAACCAACATAAACCTATTAGAATTTCAATGGAAAGTGTAACACAATATTAGCATTATATATTACTATATTGAACTATACCACTATAATGTAATATGTAACATATAACATATAATTAATATTATTATATGGTATTACTACTAGTATTATATTGTACAACATATGATTATCATCAATATTATATGTATATACAATATATTATATTTTTAAAACTGATATAAAATATTATATTATAAAACTGAGGGCGGGGGCCAGGTAAATGACCTTGGAGGGCCGCATCCAGCCCCCGGGCCTTAGTTTGGGGACCCCTGCACTTGATCATAGCCAAAAGGCCAAGAAGTACTATCCTGCTTCAGGATCACATCTAGTCTGAGCCCATATCAGATGACTTTTTATGGGTTCCAAGATGCTCTTAACGTATTGAGGATAAGAAGCCACTAGCAAGAAGACTCAAAATACAGTAGAATCTCACTTATCCAAGCTAAACGGGCCGGCAGAATGTTGGATAAGCGAATATGTTGGATAATAAGGAGGGATTAAGGAAAGCCTATTAAACATCAAATTAGGTTATGATTTTACAAATTAAGCACCAAAACATCACGTTATACAACAAATTTGACAGAAAAAATAGTTCAATATGCAGTAATGTTATGTTGTAATCACTGTATTTACGAATTTAGCACCAAAGTATCACAATATATTGAAAACATTGACTACAAAAATGCACGGGATAATCCAGAACCTTGGATAAGCGAGTCTTGGATAAGTGAGACTCTACTGTAACTGGACAAATGTTTGCTCAGTGCAATTAGATTTACATAATATAAAGAAAAGATATCTTGTAACACATTAAAAGTTGTCACATTTATTGCAGCATAGGTTTTTGTAGGTACATCGCTACTTTGTCATTCAGTAATGGAAACTTAAAAAGATAGTTTGCTATTACAATATAGAACACAAATCAAAATGAGATACAACCAAAGAATAAAGTTCTCTCTATCATTAAGAAGAGCTAGAGTGACACTTTAAAAAGACTAATTATTTCCCATAGCAATGTAGCTACAGTAGAGTCTCACTTATCCAACATAAACAGGCCAGCAGAACCTTGGATAAGTGAATATATTGGATAATAAGGAGAGATTAAGGAAAAGCCTATTGAACATCAAATTGGGTTATGATTTTACAAATTAAGCACCAAAACATCATGTTATACAACAAATTGGACAGAAAAAGTAGTTCAATATGCAGTAATTACTGTATTTACGAATTTAGCACCAAAATATCACAATATATTGAAAACATTGACTACAAAAATGCATGGGATAATCCAGAACCTTGGATAAGCGAATGTTGGATAAGTGAGACTCTACTGTATTTTCAATCTCAATTCAGCCAAAATCCAACAGGCTGAATCCTCATTTCAAATATTTTGTTCATGTATGTTAGTTAGCAAATCAGTTATGGAACATTCAAGAAAAAGTCATCCCACAAAAGCTTGGGCATAATAAATGTATTTCTTTTTGAGTTACTTTTTTCCTGAAATATATGTCTATCATGCTCTAATTTGTTATCAAAAACTATTTTCTTTGCATGACAAGATACCCAACAGAAACTGCTTTATGTAAAGAGTAGAGCAGTCTGCTTTTCCACCGCAAATATCTGAAATCATATACATTTATAGTTTACATTTGTGTTTAGGTGGTTATCAATATTTCCCAACTTAGAAGTAATGGGTATGTGTATATGTCCATTCTCCTCTGCTTCTGATATCAATAATAGGGTCTTCATTATGTCTTATACTGTTCAGCTGTGAATTTCACGGATTAGGAAAGCAGCAGTAGGAAGCTATGTTAGCCTTTTTAAAAATTGTGGGAAAAGATATCATACTAAAACCCTAAGCAATTCTTAGTAACTCTAGGCTTTGGTAACAACCATTAAATTATTTGCCAACACAAATGAAACTAAACTAACAATGAGGACAATTACAGGGATAGAAAACCAGGCAACTACTTATGACAACTGGTAAACAATCAGGCATGAGAAGTCAAAACTGCAGCTAGGTTAAAAACAAAGTGTAAACATTAAAATTCTAATGCAGCGAGACACAATGATTATTCATTTCTAAGGTATTTCTAAGGTAGAAGCAAACCTCTTCACAGAAGAACAATAAAAATCTTGAAAGATTACACCTTTCCTGTTAAAAGACACAAACAGGACCTCTTAAAATCCTAAATAGGGGAAATTAGAATTCCACTCAGCAAATCTGTATTTATACCCTACCGTTTGGGGGCCGAGAGATAAACTTTGTTCAGTAGTTGAAAAACAACTGGAGAATTTCCAGAGCCATGGTTCAGCATCATTATCTTGCCTTTGAAGCCATCCAAGCGATCTAGTACAGATGTCCTCTCTTACATTTCCTTCCATTATATAACCACAGAAAGGTCAACATTCTTCCATCTTTCCTTTCTGTCATTCTCTTTACCTGCAAAAAATGTGTAAGTTTTAAACATAAGTCTTGGTACAGGAATTAAAATTAGCATGTGTCAGGTTTCAGGAAATAAACTCACTTTGAGGTAAGTAAATCTACATCTAAGTTATCGCCAGAAATGGCAGACCCCATAAGCATAAAGCATTTATAGATGGTACAGTATAAAATATTCAGTGCGCTATCCTTGCATTAGTCAAAATGCAACACAATTGGAAGAGAGCACAAGTGCCACCCAAGCAGAATAGAGTGAGATTATGACTTTCCTCGATATCAGTACTACCATTGATGCAACCCAGAATCGTGTTGGCTTTTTTAGCTGCCGCATGGAACTGTTGAGTCATGTTCAGTTTGCAGGCTACTACAACTCCCAGATCCCTTTCACATGGACTGTCTTCAAGCCAGGAATCACTCTCCCTATATATATTTCATTTTTATCGTCAAAGTGTGGTATCATACATTTCTCCCTGTTGAAATTAATTTTGTTTGAGCCCAGCTCTCTAATCTGGAAAGGTAATTTTGGATGCTAATACTTTCCTTTGGGGTACTCGTTATCTCTCCCAATTTGGTGTCATTTGCAAACTCGATAAACATGCTAAGGAATTAATGAAGATGTTGAATAGCACTGGGCCTAGGACAGAACCCTGCAGGACTCCACTAATCACTACTTTCCAGGAAGAAGAGAAACCATTGGGGAGAAGCACACCTTTGAGTTTGGCCCATCACCCAAATGCAATCCACCCAACAGTCTAGCTCAGGGTTCCTTAAACCTTTTTCACTTGCGACCCCTTTCTGGCCAATACATTTTTATGTTAGTCCAATATATCTATCTATCTATCTATCTATCTATCTATCTATCTATCTATCTATCTATCTATCTAAGGGTAATGAAATTTCGGCCGAGGACAAAACAACAAAACTGCACATCCCAGAAACACTAAACTTGGCAGCACAACCCCTCATCCATGCCTCTACGTTCATACAACAAAAAGAAAAGAAAAATAAAGTCCTAATTAGAGGGAGAGGAATAATTGTTTTTATCCAAAGGCTAAGCTCCGCCCACTTGGTCTCCTAGCAACCCACTCAGCCCAGGGGACAGGCAGAGTTAGGCCTCACTTAGGCCTCTTCCACACTGCCTATAAAATACAGATTATCTGATTTTAACTGGATTATATGGCAGTGTACACTCAAGGCCCTTCCACACAGCTATATAACCCATTTATAATCTTATATTATCTGCTTTGAACTGGATTATCTTGACTCCACACTGCCAGATAATCCACTTCAGTGTGCAGTCGGATACGACTGGACTTAATGTCAGGAGAAAACCTTTACCCTTTACCTTAACTACCACCAATTCCTCAATACTTTATTTCCCATATCACCAGACTTCGCCACAGCAACGCGTGGCCGGGCACAGCTAGTAGGTATATAAAATATGAATAAAAACAAACATTTACTTATTACTAATCAGCATTTGCAAGGTTTGCTAAACAGACTGATTTCCCTTTTTTATGAAGTACTGTCCACTGAAAACATTGCAGGTTGTTGCTAACAGATTTGTGCAAATGGGTGGCATTCAAAAACCTTTTCCTGTTGCCAATTATTTTCATGACCCACACATTGAGTTAAGGGAACCCCATGTGGGGTCAGGACCCACAGTTTAAGAAGCCGTTTTCCAGGCCACACATTAGCTTCTTTGTGAGAATGTCATGGGGAGCCTTGTCAAGGGCCTTATGGAAACTGAGATATGGTGTATCTACAGCATTCCTTTCAGGTTATTTATTTATTACAACATTTATATCCCGCCCTTCTCACCTGAGAGGGGACTCAGGGCGGCTTACAATAAACACACATATAAAAATTATACAATACACTATAAATCAGATTAAAATTATTAACTTACATCAACATTCATAAAAACATTCTAAAATACAAATGGGTGTGTTCAAGTTCAAAAGACTGGGTCTATCAATTGTTCTGGCGTACATAATAATAATTAGGTTAGAGCCAGAAAGGGGAGGAGGAGCACAAGGCAAAGCATTCAGGCCTCTTTTCCCCTTCCTCCCTCCTTCAGAGAGTGCCTCCAGCTGGAAAAGGTTACACTGCAATACAGAGGCTGGGGGAATTAATGAGTGCAAGCCTTTATCTGTTCCTTTCTTTTAGTGACCCTCCTCCTCCTTTCCCCCGTATGTTTGCTGTTCTCCCACACAACTGGAGGCCCACCGTTTCTGGCAGGCAACTTTGAACCATAAGTTTTGGATTTGCATTCTACTGCTTCTACATGCTTTGCACCCTATGTTTTGCTGTATGCATTTCATAGTGGTGCGTTTTGATATACGCATATTTTGTGATATGCATTTTATGTTGATATTTTTTTACTGTGCTGTACTCCGCCAGGAGCCATGAGGAGAGGAAAGCAACAAATAAAATGTTTTACAGCAGAGTCATACTTATCCAAGTCTCGCTTATCCAAGCTTTTGGATTATCCAAGCCATTTTTGTAGTCAATGTTTTCAATATATCATGATATTTTGGTGCTAAATTTGTAAATACAGTAATTACAACATAACATTACTGCGTATTGAACTACTTTTTCTTTTCAAATTTGTTGTATAACATATTTTGTGCTTAATTTGTAAAATCATAATTAATTTGATGTTTAATAGGCTTTTCTTTAATCCCTCATTATCCAAGATATTTGCTTATCCAAGCTTCTGCTGGCCCGTTTAGCTTGGATAAGTGAGACTCTACTGTATTATTATTATTAAAATCGTGAGTTTTGATTTACATTCTATTGCTACTATGCGTAAATTCTGTATCTGTGTTCGGTGCGAGTTTTTAAAATATATTTTTGTGTTTTATCTATGGAATTTATTTATTGTATATATTTCATGTCCATACATGTTTGACTTTGTTGTACCCCAATTTGAGCAGTCAGGAGAGGCAGGTAACAAATACATTTTTTTATTATTATTGGTCTTATCCTATGTTTCTATGTTATTATTACTATTTTTATTTATTTATTATTAAATTATTATTACTTATTAATTATTTTATTATTTATATTGGGGATGATTTTATGATTCAGGAGCTGGGGCTAACAGCGGGCACTCATTCCGCTCCCGGGATTTGAACCTGGGACCTTTCGGTCTGCAAGTTCAGCAGCTCAGTGCTTTAACACACTTCGCCGCCGGGGCTCCGTATATTGTTTTACATTATATTATTATCAACATAACATGTTTACACAATATATTAGAATAGCACAACATTAGTATTATATATTACTATATTGAGGCTCCCAACTGATGACACAGGAGACATGGTGTAACTGTGTCTTCCTGGCTCTCCTTCTTTACTCTGCCATTTTTTTACCTCCCCACCAAGGCAGTACCTATTGATCTACTTGCATTACATGCTTTCAAACTACTAGGTAGGCAGAAGCTAGGGCTGACAGCTCACCCCAACTTGTGATTTCAAACTGCTAACCCTTTGGTCAGTGCTCATTCCGCTCCCGGGATTTGAACCTGGGACCTTTTGGTCTGCAAGTTCAGCAGCTCAGCGCTTTAACACACTGCGCCACCACCAGGGGCCCAAATAATAATAATAATGATAATTATTCTATTTTTATATTTACTTTATAATTATAATTATTTTATTTTTATATTTAGACTTTATAATTATTATTTTATTTTAATAAAATATTATATTATTTTTATATTATTATAAAAGTCCTGCCCTCCAACGGTCTGAGGGACAGTGAACTGGCCCCGTTTAAAAAGTTTGGCGACCCCTGCTCTATTGTATATACAGTAGAGTCTCACTTATCCAACGTTCTGGATTATCCAATGCATTTTTGTAGTCAATGTTTTCAATACATCGTGATATTTTGGTGCTAAATTCGTAAATACAGTAATTATTACATAGCATTACTGTGTATTGAACTACTTTTTCTGTCAAATTTGTTGTATAACATGTTTTGGTGCTTAATTTGTAAAATCATAACCTAATTTGATGTTTAATAGGCTTTTCCTTAATCCCTTATTATCCAAGATATTCGCTTATCCAACGTTCTGCCGGCCCGCTTAGCTTGGATAAGTGAGACTCTACTGTATATGTATTTACATGTACAGTTGGAATATACAGACTAATACTACAATCATAATACAGTAGAGTCTCACTTATCCAAAATTCTGGATTATCCAACCTATTTTTGTAGTCAATGTTTTCAATACCTTGTGATATTTTGGTGCTAAATTCGTAAATACTGTAATTACTACATAGCATTACTGCGTATTGACCTACTTTTTCTGTCAAATTTGTTGCACAACATGATGTTTTGGTGCTTAATTTGTACAATCATAACCTAATTTGATGTTTAATAGGCTTCTCCTTAATCTCTCCTTATTATCCAACATATTCGCTTATCCAACGTTCTGCCGGCCCGTTTATGTTGGATAAGTGAGACTCTACTGTATTATTATTGAGGCCTCCAAACTTTGGCTGCAACTTAACTGACAGAGAGGCGGGGAGTGAAGGCCTGGCTCTTCCTTCCTTCCTTCGCCTCAAGCCTGGCCTCCTCAGAAGCCCACGGTGCGAGGCCCGCCGCTCTCCGAAGGGGCCTGAGAAGGCTTTGGCCTGCCTGCCTTCCCGCCCGTCCCTTCGCTCACCTCAGCGCCCCGCCATTGCCGCTGCCGCCACCGCCGCCTCTTTGTTTTCCTCGCTCCCCCCTCTCCGGCTTCCGCTTCCGCGCCACGCCCCTTCCGCCAACAAGCGGCGTCTCCTGTGGTAAAAATAAAACTCCGCTTCCCTCAATGCGCATGCGTGGCTGCCTCGCCTCAGCTTTTCCTCCAGTTTGGCTCTTTAATGCGCATGCGTGGCTGCCTCCCCTCCGCTTTCGCTATTTTGGCCCTTCAATGCGCATGCGTGGCTGCCTCCCCTCAGCCTTCTCCAGTTTGGCTCTTCAATGCGCATGCGTGGCTGCCTGCCCTCAGCCTTCTCCTCCAGTTTGGCTCTTCAATGCGCATGCGTGGCCTCCTCCCCTCTGCTTTCTCCTCCTTTTTTGGCCCTTCAATGCGCATGCGTGGCTGCCTCGTCTCAGCCTTTCCTCCAGTTTGGCTCTTCAATACGCATGCGTGTCTGCCTCCCCCTCAGCTTTCTCCTCCATGCGCATGCGTGGCTGCCTCTCCGCTTTCTCCGCCAGTTTGGCTCTTCAATGCGCATGCGTGGCTGCCTCCCCTCAGCTTTCTCTATTTTGGCCCTTCAATGCGCATGCTCAGTCCCATCCTTTGGCATTAAAAAGGAAATGCGGAAAGAATCCAATGGGATTGGGGAGAGAAGGTGGGGCCCACCACCCACCTGACCCCATAACAACAACAACAACAACATCCCAGTAGAGTTAGAAGAGACCTCCTGGGCCATCCAGTCCAAACCCATTCTGCCAACAGAATGGGTTTGGACTGGATGGGTTTGGAAGCGTTGGATAATCCAGAACGTTGGATAAGCCAGTGTTGGATAAGTGAGACTCTACTGTAATTACTTTATTTACAAATTTAGCACCCAAACATCGCAATGTATTGAAAACATTGACTATAAAAACATTGACTGCTAAAAGGCTGACTGCATTGGATAATACAGAACGTTGGATAAGCGAGTGTTGGATAAGTGAGACTCTACTGTACTTGGATGGAGCTGCAGGCTGTATTTCTGACGTAAATAAATATATCTGTTCTATTCAACTCTACCTTCTACTTTTTATTTTTCAGTGATTGGTTGGGGGGGGGAATACTTTTCGCTTACACTTGAAAATTACCTAGGGCTGGCCCTGATAGTTATGTCTATTGACTGCAATTCATTTGTTGGGTTGTTGTATGTCTTTGGGGCTGTGTGGCCATGTTCCAGAAGTATTCTCTCCTGACGTTTCGCCCACATCTATGGCAGGCATCCTCAGAGGTTGTGAGGTATGGAGAAACTAAGTAAGGAAAGGAAAGAATATATATCTGTGGAGAGTCCAGGGTGTGGCAAGAGTCCTTTGTCACTGGGAGCCAGCATTAATGTTTCAGTTAATCACCCTAATTAGCATTGGAAAGGTTTTGTCCCTTGCCTGGGGGCATCCTTTGTTCAGTCAAGCCCTCAGAGTGTTGGTTCCCATCTACTGTTTTGATTTTGGAGTTTTGTAATACTGGGAGTATTGGGAGTATACCATGAGAGTCAAGACAAAGATCCACCCAGAGGAAAGGTGTTCTTACCAGACATCAAGGGAACCACTGACCGCATAGGCAAAGTGATGAAGAAGCACAACCTACAAACTATCTACAGACCCACAAAGAAAATCCAACCAATGCTACGGTCAGCGAAGGACAAGAGGGATCCTCTCTCTTCTGCAGGAGTCTACCGGATACCATGCAGCTGTGGACAAGTCTACATAGGGACCACCAAACGCAGCATTGCCCAAACAAGAGTCAAAGAACATGAAAGGCACTGCAGACTAATTCAACCAG
Organism: Anolis carolinensis; assembly: GCF_035594765.1. NCBI lineage: Eukaryota > Metazoa > Chordata > Lepidosauria > Squamata > Anolidae > Anolis > Anolis carolinensis. The sequence goes on along the minus strand of NW_026943824.1, from coordinate 18,997,425 downwards.
AGAAGTCAGCCATAGCAGAGCATTTGATGAACCAGCCTGGACACAGGATATAATTTGAGAACACAGAAATGCTGGACCATTCCAACAACTATCATGTCACACTACACAGAGAAGCCATTGAAATCCACAAGCATGTGGGCAACTTCAACAGAAAGGAGGAAACCATGAAAATGAACAAAATCTGGCTGCCGGTATTACAAAACTCCAAAATCAAAACAGTAGATGGGAACCAACACTCTGAGGGCTTGACTGAACAAAGGATGCCCCCAGGCAAGAGACAAAAGCCTTTCCAATGCCAATTAGGGTGATTAACTGAAACATGAATGCTGGCTTCCCAGTGACAAAGGACTCTTGCCACACCCTGGACTCTACACAGATATATATTCTTTCCTTTCCTTACTTAGTTTCTCCATACCTCACAACCTCTGAGGATGCCTGCCATAGATGTGGGCGAAACGTCAGGAGAGAATACTTCTGGAACATGGCCACACAGCCCGAAAGACATACAACAACCCTGAGATCCCGGCCATGAAAGCCTTCGACAACACAAATTCATTAGTTCTTTCCTGGAAACTTGTCGCAATGCTATATGGATGGGGAAGAGCAAGGCTGGCATCCCATTGACTTTGCCCAAGCTTAGCCGAGAGGGGATTCTGGTTCGTTTCTTGTTCCGATCCTCTTGATCCGCCACCTGTCCCTTGCACGCAGGACTCACGCCAGCCCCGACTCCTTGGCCATTGTGTAAAACACTCCTTTCCGGGCTATTAAGTTCTGCGGAGTGTCACATTCGCTCACTTGGCCACTTTCCATAACGATGATCCTGAAAATATCAGAAGAAACGTTCACATTAGGACATTTTCCTAGTCGCAGCAAAGCCAGATCGGCATTACATTTCCATATGGAATTAAGGAACAAATATGTTAAAGTAATCTATATATATAAAAGAGTGATGGAATCCTGGTGACCGCCAAAACAACAAAACTAAACACCCCACAACCTCGAAAATAGACAACACAACCCATCATCCACGCCTCTAGGTTGATACAACAAAAAGAAAAGAAAAATAAAGTCCTAATTAGAGGGAAAGGAATAATTGTTTTTATCCAATTGCTGCCAGTTAGAAGGCTAAGCTCCGCCCACTTGGTCCCCTAGCAACCCACTCACCCAGGGGACAGGCAGAGTTAGGCCTCACTTAGGCCTCTTCCACACTGCCTTTAAAATACAGATTATCAGATTTTAACTGGATTAGATGGCAGTGTAGACTCAAGGCCCTTCCACACAGCTATATAATCTTATATATTATCTGCTTTAACTGGATTATCTGGACTCCACACCTTTACCCTTTACCTTAACTACCACCAATTCCTCAATACTTTATTTCCCATACCACCAGACTTCGCCACAGCAACGCGTGGCCGAGCACAGCTAGTTACACTATGTAACAAAATTTCAATTTTTTTTTCCTGTTCCTGTTTTGAAAGTGTTATTTTTCCTGTTTAACTGCGCAATAGTTACTTTGGAAGTCTTTGTTCTACTCTGGAAACTTTGTTTTTGTGGCTGCCACAAACTAGGTTGAATTGGCTGAGATTCGATGAGATTTTCATTGTAAAAATTAGAGCAAACTGTGAAATAGCAAAATGTGCAATAGCAAAATGTGCAATAGCAAAATGCAACAGCAAAATGCAATAGCAACATGCACAATAGCAAAATACAATAGCTAAAGTTACAATAGCAAAATGCAGTAGCAAAATGCAATAGCAAAATGTACAATAGCAAAATGTGAAATAGCAAATGCAATAGCAAAGGTTCCAATAGCAAAATGCAATAGCAAATGTGTAATAGCAAATGCAATAGCAAATGCAATAGCAAAATGTGAAATAGCAAGATGCAATAGCAAAATGTGAAATAGCAAAAGTTCCAATAGCAAAATGTGAAATAGCAAAAGTTCCAATAGCAAAATGTGAAATAGCAAAATGCAATAGCAAAATGCAATAGCAAATCTTGAAATAGCAAAACGTGAAATAGCAAAACGCAATAGCAAATTTGCAATAACAAAATGTGAAATAGCAAAATGCAATAGCAAATGCAATTGCAAAACGTGAAATAGCAAAATGCAATAGCAAAATGTGAAATAGCAAAAGTTCCAATAGCAAAACGTGGAATAGCAAAATGCAATAGCAAATTTTGAAATAGCAAAACGTGAAATAGCAAAACGCAATAGCAAAATGCAATAGCAAAATGTGCAATAGCAAGTTTTTGCAGTCTAATCAACATTTCCCATGTTTTTAGGACAGAACCAATTAGGAAATGCCATGCATAACCCAGGAACACAAGTCATGTGGCATGTAGTGTCAGATGCTCAGAAGGCATCTTACCTGTCACAATCCATCAGAGTGCTGACCCGGTGGGCTATTGTAAGAACGGTGCAATCTCTAAACTGACTCCTGATGGCGGACTGAATTTGGAGATCGGTCTCCATATCCACGGCTGCGGTGGCTTCGTCCAGAAAGACGACGTTCCCCCTCCGAAGCAGAGCCCGTGTCAGGCAGATGAGCTGCCGCTGGCCGACACTGCAGGTGGGTTGGTGGGCAGTTAGAGCCGGATTGTTATCTGTTTTGATAAACAACTCGACCAAATCTATCATCGGAGGCTTTCGTGACCGGCGTCACTGACCCGAGTCCTCTTGGGAAGATGAAGCGAGTTTCAAGTAAAATTATTACAAAAAATTATTATTACATTTCCCGGTCTGTCTGGCTATATTCCAGTAGCATTCGCTCCTGACGTTTCGCCTGCATCTGTGGCTAATGGCATCTTCAGAGGTTCTGTTGGCAGTGAGACAAGTGGAGTGTTTAAAGCAAGTGTGAACACTACAATTAGCAAGCTTAAATTAGCATTTGAGTAGCCATGAAGTTTGCAAAGTCAATCAGTGAGGTTATCTGGCTCTTGTTGCCTGGAGGCATCCTCGGTTTGGAGGCTGTGACAGGCCCTTGGTTGCTTCTTGTCTCGAGTTTCTGAGTGGTGTTCAATATTTACTGTCTTGATTCTGGTGTTTTTTTAATACTGGTAACCAGATGGTGTGCAAATAATAATAATAATAATAATAATAATAATAATAATAATAATAATAATAATAAATGAAATCCAGCATATCTTGTTTGCTGTGTCAGACTATGGTATGTAATAATAATAATAATAATAATAATAATAATAATAATAATAATAATAATAATAATAAAAAATCACACAGTCCTAAACACTTGGGAAGTGTTCGACTTGTGATTTTGTAATACGAAATCCAGCATATAGATCTCGTTTGCTGTGTCATACTATGTCTTTGTGTTGTCAGACTGGATGCCTCCAGGCAACAGAAGGCAGGCTACCTCTATGCAGTGATTGACTTTGCAGTGCTAATCCAAACTTGCTCATTGCAATGTTCACACTTGCTTCACTGCCAACAGAACCTCTGAAGATGCCATTAGCCACAGATGGGGAAAACGGCAGGAGAGAATGCTTATACATGAGTATATACGGTAAGTTAATTTCCCACCCAGCCAGTGTTCTGTTACCTGAGATTTCCACCACGTTCCGAGCACTCGTAGGCCAACTGACCCGGGAGATCCGAAACAAAGTTCTTCAGGAGCATCAGCTCCAAAGCCGCCCAGATGTCCTCGTCGGTGTGTTCGTCCAGGGGGTCGAAGTTCATTCTCAGGGGCCCGGAAAACAAGACCGGATCCTAAGCAGAGCGGAGAAAAGATGAGACCGATGAAGGTGTATTGAGAAAATATAATACTTTATTGGAAACTATATATTGAATGTAATCATATTAAAAATAGGAAAAATGTAATCACAAGCAGACTGTGTGCATATAGCCCCAAAATACACTCTGCTCAGCAAATAACCATCTCCCCATAAGCAGAGACCAAAGTTCACCCTAAGGGCCAGAGACATATGTCAAGTGTCAACAAGAATAGATTTGTCCATTAGCTTATCTAAATTAAGGCTTTTTGGGATGTCAAGATAAGACCTGGCGCCATGGAGGAGTGCTAATGACTCTCTGACAAGCTAAGGTAAGGGGAATTTCGTAGATAAGGCCTAATGGAGGGTCAGAGGTCTTGAAAGTAGTCTATATTTTAGGAAAGTGCAAAAATAGCTTTTAGTAAAGTGCCAAGTAAGACTTTTTTTTGACACTAATTGGTGATGGATAATGCCTGTATGACGTAAATAGATGAATGCAAAAATAGTATATAAGGACCTGTGTTTCTTTGTTCTGTACCTTCGCTTTCCTGGTTACAGGAGAAGGTCCTTTTCTTATTGCATATTCTTTCTGGCCACTGAGAATAAACGTCTTTTTTTCTACAGCCACCGGAACTCCCTTTGTCTCATTACCTCGAACCTTTGTCTGCCATTTCAAGACGAGTTCTAGTGAGATGTTTTATAGGAGACGAAAGACAAGACGCAAGGCAGGAGCTCACTAGCGCACTCCCACCCCATTGTCACTTGGCTCACATGGAAAGCCCCAAGTCGATAAGAACTTTGTAATGTAAGACAATTTACCTTCAAAGGTTCCGGACCAGGAGGTTGGCAGAAAAGTCAGTCTCGTGAGAGTACAAAAAGCAAAGTATTTATTGTTATCACAGCTATGATAAGGCAAACAGCCAAACACATACTAAAGGTCTGTACCACGCAAATGGCTGCCGCAAAGCATGTCGCAACAAACAAAGAATATATACCTTTGGCTTATCTAAACTTGACCAATGGCTGAGGATCTTCCCCACCTTCCACACCTACTTTGGCACAAGTGATACCAGTGACCTAAATTGTTTACTCTGAACTTTCTTCTCTCCTTGGAACTTTCTGGAGAAAGGCACCAGCTCACAGGAAGGGAGGGGCATATGTATTATGGAATTATGGGAGTTGCAGTCCAAAACACCTGGAGGGACGAAGTCTGCCCAGGCCTGGCATAGACGATCATGGATATAGGCATATCTGACTGATTGGCAGGCACTATGAGATGGGTTGATTCTTATATTGCAGTATTTTTTTATTTGCAAGTCCTACTCACCTATGGGTAACGTCCATTAGAAGCTGACCTCCTACCTGAGGAATAACGGTGATTTTGCTTCTCAGATCGTGCAGGCCTATTTGGGCGACGTCGATCCCGTCAATCAAGATCTCTCCCTCTGCGGCTTCCACTAGTCTTAGGAGGCCCATTGCAAGGGAAGATTTCCCAGCTCCCGTCCTTCCAGCGATGCCAACCTAAGAAAAAGAATTATTATTATCTATCTATATATATAAAAACTAGCTGTGCCCGGCCACGCGTTGCTGTGGCGAAGTATGGTGTTATGGGAAATAAAGTATTGAGCAATTGGTGGTAGTTAAGGTAAAGGGTCCCCTGGGCTGAGTGGGTTGCTAGGAGACCAAGTGAGTGGAGCTTAGCCTTCTAACTGGCAGCAATTGGATAAAAACAATTATTCCTCTCCCTCTAATTAGGACTTTATTTTTCTTTTCTTTTTGTTGTATCAACCTAGAGGCATGGATGAGGGGTTGTGATGTCAATTTTCGAGGTTGTGGGGTGTTTACTTTTATTGTTTTGTCCGCTGCCATGATGCCATCACTCTTTTATATATATAGAAGATGTAATGTACGTTTGTAGGACTGAGTAAACAACAAAACCACTGAACCAAATCACACCAAATTTGGCCACAAAAGACATAGTCACCTAATCTATGTCTTTCAAACAAAAAACCTGGAAAAGAAAGTCCAAATTAGAGAATGAGGAAGAGCCGTTTTTAACCCTGCTTGCTGGTCAGAAGGGTAGGTCCTGCCCCCTTTAGGCCCCGCCCTCTTCGTCTCCTAGCAACCCCTTCGGCCACAATGGTGCCAGGGTACAGCCAGGGTTTAGGCTTTTGAGGTTGCAAGGCTATTCACTGCTATTCCATCTGGCCAACAAAGCATTCGCATAAGCCACAGCAACGTGTGGCCGGGCACAGCTAGTTATTATTATTATTATTACTAGCTGTGCCCGGCCACGCGTTGCTGTGGCTAGGACTTAATTTTTCTTTTCTTTTTGTTGTATGAACGTAGAGGCGTGGATGAGAGGTTGTGCTGTCAATTTTCGAGGTTGTGGGTCATTTAGTTTAGTTGTTTTGTCCGGTGCCGTGACTCCATTACCCTTTTATATATATATATAGATAGATAGATAGATAGATTATTATTATTATTATGCTTATTTGTACCTCACTTTTTCTCTCCACAAGGCTCAAAACAACTTAAGGAGGATCCCATTTGCCAGGATGGATCAAACAGGACAAGAAACTCCCCGGATCCCAAAGCATTGAGACACGGCTGTTAAAGTGGTGTCAAAGTGCATTGATTTTTGTATGTCTTTCGGGCCATGTGGCCATGTCCCAGAGCATTCTCTCCTGACGTTTGGCCCACATCTATGGCAGGCATCCTCAGAGGTTGTGGGGCATGGATGTAGCTTTTCCTTCAGCTTGGACAGTGACATTGGAAGTATCAGACTAGCTTTGGCTTTTGACATTTTTTATTTTACGCCTTACCTTTTCTTTTCCTTTGATCTGTATGTTGACATTTTTCAGAGCTAATTCTAACCCTGGCCTATAGCGTAAGCTGTATCCTCGAAATGCAATCTGTCCTTCCGTCGGCCAATTCTCATGGAAAAACTTATTGTCCGAAGTCCAGGGAGCCTAGAAAAACATAACAAGTTCAAAATGGCCGGTCTGAACTTAACCAGAAGGAAGCAAGTGGGAAAGAGCCAATGGGTTAGTTACTGTGGTGTTTACACAATTTAAGCGCCGTTAGCTCCAGCTATTTAGTTCATGGTTCAGTGCAATGCTAAATATTAGGGGTGTGCAAATCTTCGTTTTGTAGTGTCTCAGAGCCCCCCGAGTCATGACCCCATCGCTATTACGGAGCAGACCGAAGAAGAGATGGGGTTTCCGCCATTTCCGCCTGATTCCGTCCCTTTCCAGATGTCCCCTGTTGACAATTCTAGCCCACAGTTCACAAGAAAGGGCCTTGGCTCTCAGCCCGGTTCTCCAGAGAATGTTAGTTTTGACCGCCGATTATCTTGGGAGGCTTCGCGCGCGGAAAAACAGATTTTGAGAAGGAACGCTCATTTAGCAGAAAAAGCCAGCGTTAATTAGGCTGGTTCCCTTGAGAGTTTTCAGGGAGGACTGCATCTGGCAAAGTTGTTGTCTTGGGTCATTTTCCCTTGGGAAAGAGCTCGGACACCTGGCTGAGGAGGAGAGCAAAGTCCCATAAAAGTTCTGGGCACCAAATAAATCTTGCGGTGTTCAACATGTCAGTTGAGGGATTCACATCGACTCTAGTTCTGCAGCGCGCTACTCTCGAGAAGACCGGCTGCCTCTCGTCTTCCTGTCAAGCCTGGACAGCGATTCAGCTTTACCACGACTAACTTTGCCTTGCTTTGCATCCTAGCCTCGGATTGAGCCCTGGAACTCTGGACAGTTCTTGCCTTAATTCCCCACTCAAACAGCCTACAGGTTTGAGTGTGTTTCGGTTAATGGATTTAAAACTTTGAACTCTAATACTGGATATCTGCTTACATATTACTGGACTATATTTGACCTTTCCTGAAAGGTCTACTGCTGGACTATATACTCTGCTTATTTTTTATTGCCTCCTTTATTTCCTTAATAAAGATATTAGATTGTTTATTGGCCTTAGTGTCTGATTCCCAGTGCTCACGCTGCCTGAGGTGTCACACGTTTTAAAATTGGAAGTTGCATCTAATTCATAAGTTTTGTATATACGAACATATATTAAGAAACATTGGGGGGGGGGGGGGCGGCCACACAAAAACTTGTGGTGTCAGGGCCTGTGAGACTGGAAGATGTGGTTTCAGAGCTGGATTCAGATACAGCCAAGAAGGGGGGGAAAAGAGGTGGTGATAGAGCAAAAGCCTGCCTCTGTATTGCCGTATGAAAGTACTGATGTTTTGGAATCCAGCAGTCAGGGAGGTGATCTTTCTCCTACTAACAGCAGCCCAGATAATGTAACACTGAACCCCACCGATGATGCATCCAGACCAAACTTTCCCAACATAACAAACTCTAAGTACTGATCGAGTTTATTGAGGTTAACCTGGCACGATGTGAGTTGTGGTTCATCCACAACCGTATGCATTTTGTACAATTAAAACAGTGACTTTTTCAAATAACCCGGGCAATGCCAAAGACCCAAGCTAGAATCAATATAATGTGCAGATTTAATAAATGTTGGGTTTTATATGTGTGGGCATGAATGAACTGAACGAAAGGAATCAATGAATAAGAGCGGATGCTTACATACCTCTTTGGGCGTCCCTGAGTAATCCCTGACTCTCTCGACAGAGACGATGTTGTTGTCGATCTCTGCCAGAGCGCGCACCATCCAGTTCAAAATCCCTGTTATCTGGCCAAAAGGAAAGAGAAAACACAGCATCTAAATCAGTGATTCCCAAAGTGGGTGCTACCACCTGCCGGGGGGGAGTGATGGCACCTATTAGGACACAGGGCGGGGCCAGGGGAGGGGCGGGGCCTCTTCCCAAGTGCCGGAGACAGGGCTGAGCCCCTGAGGTGCCTTTTAGGACACAGAGGGTGGATCTAGAGGAGTGGGCGTGACTTCTTCCCAAGTGCCGAGACAGGGCTGAGCATCTATACCTCTCCTGAGGCGCTTGTTGGGACACAGAGGGCGGAGCTAGGGAAGGGGGCGGGGCCTCCTTCCAAGAGCCTGAGACAGGGCTGAGCATCTATACCTTTCCTAAGGTGCTTGTTGGGACACAGAGGGCGGAGCCAGAGGAGTAGGCGTGGCTTCTTCTCAAGAGCCCGAGACAGGGCTGAGCCTCTATACCTCTCCTGAGGCGCTTGTTAGAACATGGGGGTGGGGTATAGAGGCCCCGCCCCCTCCTCTAGCCCCGCCCCCTGTGTCCTGGCGAGCACCGCAGGACAGGGATAGAAGCTCAGCCCTACCTCAGAGCTCGTAACTCCGCCCATCCCAGTCCTGGCCGCCCATTTGTGGCCCCGCCCACCTTCCCCTCACAGACCTGCATCTTGGACTAAGAGAGGCTCAGCCCCGCCCTCTTGAGCAGGAGCCATGCCCACCCCTCTAAGCCACGCCCCCTTTCCAGGGGGTGCTGAGTCATACTTTTTTCTGGAAAAGGGGCGGCAGGACAAATAAGTTTGGGAACCACTGCTCTAAATGGTCATCTAACCATAGACTGGCTGCTCTCATGGTCTGTTTCGTAATATCAATAAGACCAAGGAACTCATAGTGGACTAATTCAATCAAGTTGGGAATGGTGGTGGGCCTGGGAAAGGCTCAAAAGGGCTACAGTTGCCCCCCAAAAACCCTGCAACGAGGAAGGATGTCACTGTTATTGGGGGAAGGTTACCTGCAGAGCATAGGAAATGGAAAACCCCACAAGCCCTGGACTGAGGTACGGCTTGCTTTTCACAGCAAGCAAAGCTGCAAACAGGACAATGCCGTTCCCCAAAAACTCTATGTTTGTGGCGAGCCATCTGGAAAGACAAAAGAGAAAGGAAGATCTGGCTGAGTGTCATATTATTCCCCACAATTGCACCAAAAAACACCCATTTGCTCAGTTTCCTTTCGCCTCTCCTGAAATGTGGGTACTTGCAAAATCTCCTCCTCTGATTCACGAACACTTTCCTGCTCCTCTTGCTCTTCTGAAGAAGAGGAATCCCTAACACTGGGATACCATAACTGCTGAGGATATTGGAGGGGTTATTATCTACTCTTAAAGGGACAGTCACCCATGCTTTCTCCTCTCAAGATGATGAGGTGGTATGATCACAAGTGTGGAGAAGGATGTTTTTATTAATTATATCATATACTAGCTGTGCCCGGCCACGTGTTGCTGTGGTTAAGACTTTATTTTTCTTTTCTTTTTGTTGTATGAACGTAGAGGCATGGATGAGAGGTTGTGCTGTCAATTTTCGAGGTTGTGGGGCATTTAGTTTAGTTGTTTTGTCCGGTGCTGTGATTCCATTACCCTTTTATATATATAGATAACCTCTGCCACCAATGTAACGATGTTTTATTTACGCTGCCACCAAATTTAAAGAGGTTTTATAATGCTGCCACCAGATGTAAAGGGGATTAACGCTTGACACCACTATGGGAAGATAGACTTTTTATAGTTTTTTTTTCCTTTCTTCTTCTTAGATGGTAATATATGTGTATATATGACAGAGGCTTAGATGTTAGAAAGAACAATAACACGTTTATTCAGGCACAGAGCTTAATGGTTAAAGTAACATTTCTCCTTAGAGGCACTGTAGTTAACAGTTGCAATAATAGAATGAGATGATTCAAACTTCCTAAAATGTCACTTTGTTTACTTAAAGTATTTAAAATTTCTTTCTCAGCTGCTTCTAAACCGCAGTCACCCTGTGAATTACAATCAGGAGACAGACTGCCTTAAAATAAGTCACCAAACTTATTTTAAACTGACTCAAAATTAAGCAATTGAGCCTCCCTGATTCCTTCAACAAGGATCAGTCTTCCCTGTACCTCATCAGGGCACAGACTAACTGCTTCTTTTTCAAACCTGCACTTCTCCACCAAAACGGCAGTTGGTTCCGCCCACTTCTCCATGGCAACCAACTCTAAGTGCAGAGATGCAATAACTGAAATATTGACCCTTTTAAAACACAATTAAACATGACATCTGTAAACCAAAAAATTCTCACTTCATTACAACAAGAAACTGAACTCTCTCCAAATACTCCCCCCCCCTCCTTGCTTAAGTCGCTGCATGATTGATACCTGTCAGCCACCACGGCAGGGTAAGAGGCCCGCTGGTTTTCATCCACATTGAAATCATTCTGCAGAACGAAACGCTGCTGGGCTTTGTAGGCACGGATGCTGTTGCTCCCTTCAAAGGTCTCGGAAATGTTGGAATAAATGGGTGAACGGCTCGCGGCTTCCAGGCGTTTCAACTGGCAGGAGGTGGCGATAAAGAAGTTCTGGGGAGAGCGGTGCGGAGGGGTGGAGAAAGTACCAAGAAAAAGAAAACACAGTTGAATTGGAGGAGCCTTAGTAATCTCAGAAGGAGAAGCAGATCGAACTTGATTCAAGCTCATGTAGTGAAATGTTTAATCCATTGTTGCTGTGCAAGTGTATGTATTCGCGCCGGTAAGCATTCCAGCAGTCAAGTGGTTAATTGCAGAGAGCCCTGATTGATGGCTAGAAGGGCAAAGCATCAAGACTTCCGTTTGAGCTATGGAGCAGGAAGGTATGTCATAGACTGTGGAATGTGGGCAGTGACTTCGGTTCACTGATAACAGACACAGCGAGACTCCATGATTTGTTCTTGCCAAGGCAAGATGTGTCCAGACAACTCTGGCTGTTTACTTTGTAAATACATTTGTAAATAAAGTTATATAGCCGCTGGGATCAGCAGATAAGATCGGCTATGCTGTCATGTTTGTCGGTGCTGCTTATTAGCTAACTAAGTGGTCTGATGGATGAGGAGGAGAACTACCTCATCAATCATTCGGGGGACGCTGGCTCATCGATCAGTTGTCGTTGTGTTTTCCCCTCGTCATATCGGGTATTTGTGCCAAATTTGGTCCAGTGAATGAAAATGCATCCTGTATATCATATATTTACATTACGATTCATAACAGGAGCAAAATGACAGTTATGAAGTAGCAACAAAAATAATGTTATGGTTGGAGGTCACCACAACATAAGGAACTGGATCAAGGGGTCGCGGCATGAAGAAGGTTGAGAACCACTGCCTTACAGGGGAAAAAAAACTGGACAAAGCTGTCCAGTCTTACCTGGGAGACCGCGTATAGGACTGTCAGAGGAACGATAGCCACCACAACTATTGGTGTGGCCACAATGATCACAATGTATATTTCCAGCAGTACGAAGAAGAATCCAAGCAAGGACTTCAGTTTGTCTGGGATGATGGAGTCAACGGCATCCATGTCTTTGGAGAAGCGGTTGAGCAGGTGACCGCTGGGCGTCTGTTCAAAGAACCCCATTGGCGACCGGACAACGTCCCAAAGCAGTTGCCGGAAAAGCCTGTGGGATGCCACGGTCCCAGCCAAGAACACGGTGGCCATGGAAGCAAACTTCCCCAGGGCTGTAACACAAAAAGAATTTCGAAACATAGCCATGTTAATGCAGATTGAATAAAGCTTCTGTTGTTTGACTTCAACCTGATTCCTGACTCGAAACATTCACGGTTAGTGAAGCTTGCCAGGCGTCCCTCGGTATCCGCGGGTCCTTGAAAAACGGGGAATCACCTCTGTACTTAACACAGGCTTCAGTCCAAGGTAAAATGACAAAGCAGTTGATTGAAGAATATATATGAAAAGCAATTCAGCAAAATAGTACAAATATCAGGAATAATCCTCAAAATTAAAAGTACATGGATAGCATCGAAAACCAGGAATACAAAAGCAGGATAAATCCAAAACATGAGTCTTTAGAAATATGGAACATGAAACATGAACAAAAAGAAACTTGGAACTAGAAATTCCTTTGAAGACTTGATTTGGCAGAAGTTCTATTCTCAAATGCCAGCTGATGAAATAACCTGCTAATATAGAAAGAAAAACATGACTTCTCCCCTGAGAAACTGATAAGGACTTTTTGGCTAATAGGCGGTTTGACCTACATACTCTCTCCTGAGAAGCTCTCTGTTGATGGAACATAAATCTCCTATCTGGCTGCTCATTAGTCTGTCCACCTGAACTTTCATTTTCATCCTCTGAGCTCAGTTCTGTGTCTGACCTTGCTTCCTTAGCAAACTGCCTTTCTGGAATGTGGCCTTTGGACAGAGACTGCTCATTCTCAGGGATTAAAATCTCTTGATTCTCCTGCTGGCTTGCAGGCCCAGAATCCCCAGTGAGATCAGGTGCAGGCACAATCAAAGGCTGAACTACAACAAAAACCTCACATTTTGGGCTGGGCTGTGGTACAGCTGGTTAGTATCCAGCTGCAATAAATCACTACTGACCAGGAGGTCATGAGTTCGAAACCAGCCCGGGTTGGATTGAGCACCTCACCATTAAATAGCCTAGCTCATTATTTACCTAAGCAACCCAAAAGACAGTTGCATCTGTCAAGTAGGAAATTTATGGACAGCTTTATGTGTGGAGGCTAATTTAACTAATTAATGTTGCCATAAAAGCATCCAGCAGTGTGTGGAAGAATGAGGAAGTACTCCATCAAGGACTCGGTGTCACAAGAGGACGATGAAGTGGCAGCCAGAATCAAGCATACCTTCATGAAGCTGGAAAATGTTAAATTGCCTCTTTTGTCTGTGTCTATATGTCGTATGTCTAATGGCATCGAATGTTTGCCATGTATATGTGCATTGTGATCCGCCCTGAGTCCCCTTCGGGTGAGAAAGGCGAAATATAAATGTCTAATAATAATAATAATAATAATAATAATAATAATAAAAACTTGGCCAAAATGCTCAATATGCTCAAATTTGAACACTGGTGGAGTTTGGGGAAAATTACTAAAAAAGCGGCTGCAGTTACTAGGTGAGAGTTCATCTCCCCGACTGCGGGATTCCAAAACATCAGTACTTTCACATGGTTGCTCTAATCCTGTTCCCCAGGAATATAAATACTGTAAATAAATAAATAAATTTCTCGCATCACTTTTTACTTGGTAACCTGGTGTATCCCTCTTCCTTCCTAAAAAATCCTCTCCACCAGAAACGAGATTGAGAGAGATTGGAAATATGAAGAGAGGAATCAGGTGAGTGAAAGGGTGGCACAAACCTTGAGCAAATCCCAAGAAAAAGAAGACGCCGACACGGAGCTCTGTATGGGGCTGGGTTCCATTGACAACAGGGTCATTAGCCCACAAGCTGAGCCAGTAGCCACGGCAAAAGGAGGCAACTTGTTGGCAAGTGAACAAAAGGACAATGTAAGCCCAGGCGAGAGATCCAGCCACTCTCAGGTAGCTCAGGTATATGGAAGTCTTGGCCTAGACCGAAGAAACATTAGAGATTAGATGGGCTAAGATAGGAACAGAAGGAGCAGAGTCAGCCTATTTATCTCCCCAGTCCTGTTTCGTTTACCGTATATGCTCAAGTATAAGCCGACCCGAATATAAGCCGAGGTACCTAATTTTACCACAAAAAAACTGGGGAAACTTATTGACCCGAGTATAAGCCGAGGGTGGAAAATGCAGCAGCTACGGGTAAATTTCAAAATGAAAATAGATCCCAATTAAATTATTTTGAGGCATCAGTAAGTTAAATTGGATATTATTGTATGTTGGTTTTATATCTGTAAGCCGCCCCGAGTCCCTCTGGGGAGATGGTAGCGGGGTACAAAAATAAAATTATTATTATTATTATTATTATTATTATTATTATTATTATTATTATTATTAAAGGTTTTTGAATATTTACCGTATTTCAAAGAAAAACAGTGAACTAGCTGTAAGTGGAAAAGTAGGGTCAACAAAAACAATATGGTATTAACAATGACATAATACAGTAGAGTCTCACTTATCCAAGCTAAACGGGCCAGCAGAAGCTTGGATAAACGAATATCTTGGATAATAAGGAGGGATTAAGAAAAAAAGCCTATTAAACATAAAATTACATTATGATTTTACAAATTAAGCACATGTTTTACAACAAATTTGACACAAAAAGCAGTTCAATACACAGTAATGTTATGTTGTAATTACTGTATTTACGAATTTAGCACCAAAATATCACGATATATTGAAAACATTGACTACAAAAATGGCTTGGATTATCCAGAAACTTGGATAAGTGAGGCTTGGATAAGTGAGACTCTACTGTAATAATAATAATAATAATAATAATAATAATAATAATAATAATAATAACAACTTAATTTGTACGCTGCCCTATCTCCCCATGGGGAGTCAGGCCAGCTGCCCACATAGTAACAGGCAAACATTCAATGACTACATAAACAATGCAGAGCTAGATATAGATCTATAATTATCTATACTAATTTCACATATGTATTTCCTCCTGAAACGTTTTGAAATCCTCTCTCTATATATGTGCATTTTCCTCCTGCAATATTTGCAAGCCCTATATATTTGTGTTTATATCTATCTAGAAATCTGTGTGTGTGTGTGTGTGTGCATTTCCCATACAATATTTGCAAGCCCTATATATCTATATTCATATATATCTATCTAGACATCTCTTTGTATATAGATAATTAAATCTGTATAGGATTTGCAAAGACTTGCAAACATGTGAGGTGAAAACTCATATATAAAAATAATGTATATAGATAGATACAAATATATAGGCACATAGGGATCTCTGTGTGTGTGTGTGCATTTCCCTCCTGCGATATTTACAAGCCTTATATATTTATGTTTATATCTATCTAGACATCTCTATGTGTGTGTGTGTGTGTGTGTGTGTGTGCATTTCCCCTACAATATTTGCAAGCCCTATATATCTATATTCATTATATCTATCTAGACATCTCTTTGTAGATAGATAATTATATATGTATAGGATTTGCAAAGACTTACAAACATGTGAGGTGAAAATTCATATATAAAATAATGTACACACACAGATACAGATATACAGGTACATGGAAATCTCTTGATATCTATATGTATATAGGATTTATTGTTATTTATTGCTATATAATTGTATTGTTTTACCTTGCTTAATAATGTGTTATTATGTTGTTATGTAATGTATGTGTTGTTTTTATGATTGGAAACCGCCCTGAGTCCCATCCGGGAGATAGGGCGGTATATAAATAAAGTTTTTTTATTATTATTATTTATTATAGGATTTGCAATAGAAGCTGGTGTCCAAAATATTTGGGGGACCAATTCTACTACTACTATTACTACTACTACTAATAATAATAATAATGATGTTACCCTTCCTGTTATTGGTCCTTTGTCTTCTTCCGCCAGTTCTGCTGTTTCCAAATCCGAGGCTTTGTAAACACTTCTCTTCTCTGACCTTGATAGAATTAAAGGAAATATATATTATAGCATTTCAAAAGAAAACATTCCTCGCAGTTATATCCTGCTGCCTGATATGCTATAGAAGGGGTTCTCGAACTGTGCTCCGCTGAGACCTCGGGGTTCCACGAGTAGGAGTGAGGGGATCCGTGCTGCTGCTGCTAATAATAATAATAACTTGATTGAAGTCAAGAATCAGAAACTCCTCAAAGCACAGCAGACAAAGAATCAGTACAAGAAAACCGCACTACAAACTAGAGCAGAACCAGTACAAGAAAACCGCACTACAAACTAGAGCTGACAGCTGGCACAACAAAACACTGCATGGAAAGTTCCTTGACAAAATTGAAGGAAAAGCTGATAAGGAGAAGACCTGGCTCTGGCTCACGAATGGGACCCTGAAGAAGGAGACAGAAGGCCTGATCCTTGCAGCCCAGGAGCAAGACATCAGGACAAAGGCAATTCAGGCCAAGATCGAAAAATCAGCTGATGACCCAAAATGCAGACTGTGCAAGGAAGCTGACGAAACCATTGATCATCTCCTCAGCTGCTGTAAGAAAATCGCACAGACAGACTACAAACAGAGGCACAACTATGTGGCCCAAATGATTCATTGGAATTTATGCCTCACGTACCACCTCCCAGCAGAAAAGAACTGGTGGGATCACAAACCTGCAAAAGTCTTGGAAAATGAGCATGCAAAGATACTGTGGGACTTCTGAATCTAGACTGACAAAGTTCTGGAACACAACACACCAGACATCACAGTTGTGGAAAAGAACAAGGTTTGGATCATTGATGTCGCCATCCCAGGTGACAGTCGCATTGACGAAAAACAACAGGAAAAACTCAGCCGCTCTCAGGACCTCAAGATTGAACTGCAAAGACTCTGGCAGAAACCAGTGCAGGTGGTCCCGGTGGTGATGGGCACACTGGGTGCCGTGCCAAAAGATCTCAGCCGGCATTTGGAAACAATAGACATTGACAAAATTACGATCTGCCAACTGCAAAAGGCCACCCTACTGGGATCTGCACGCATCATCCGAAAATACATCACACAGTCCTAGACACTTGGGAAGTGTTCGAATTGAGATTTTGTGAAACGAAATCCAGCATAACTATCTTGTTTGCTGTGTCATAATAAAATAATAATAATAATAATAATAATAATAATAATAATAATAATAATAATAATAATAATAATAATACAGTCCTAAACGCTTGGGAAGTGTTCGACTTGTGGTTTTGTGATACGAAATCCAGCATATCTATCTTGTTTGCTGTGTCATAATAATAATAATAATAATAATAATAATAATAATAATAATAATAATAATACATCACACAGTCCTAGACACTTGGGAAGTGTTCGACTTGTGATTTTGTGATACAAAATCCAGCATATCTATCTTTTTTGCTGTGTCATAATAAAATAAAATAATTATAATTATTATAATAATAACTTTATTTTTATACCCCACGTCCATCTCCCCGCAGGGACTTGGGACGGCTAACATGGGGCCAAGCCCAGATAACCACAATAAAACAGGATAAAATACATATAGAACAAAACAAGCATCATCAGCGAGAAAATTTAAATAGAATTCCCATCTCCTTATCTTTTCTCCTCCTGAAAAATGCAGGAAAATTAAAGTTTGGAGCCCTTTCAGGGGGTGCTTTGGTTGTCTTTTTTTCTGCCTGGCAGAAGGGCTTTGGACTATATGGTCTCTGGGGGTTCTGCTATTATTATTATTACTACTACTACTACTACTACTACTACTATTGCTACAAAGGCTGGATGTCCATCTGTTGGGGATGTTTTGATCCTACTTTGGGGATGAAATCTGACAGCGCTGAATAAATTGAGCTGCTAGTACTTGCCTGTCATCTTTTCCTGGGTAAGTTATATCTCTTTCGGGGAACCTCTCAGCACTTCCCGAAGCTGCGGAATCAACGAGTGTCGACATCTCTGAAGATAGAGGAAAAGACAGTGGTGAAATAATGCAGACACACAAGCAGTTTAACATTTTCAAGCTTCCGGCTTCATGAGGGTATGCTCCATTCCAGCCACAGGGGGAGCTGCCGCTTCACCGTCCACTTGTGACACCGAGTCCTTGATGGTAGTACTTCCTCATTCCTTTCTGCATGCTGCTGGAAGTTTTTTATGGTGTCGTAAATTAGTTACTGTATATACTCGAATTTAAGCCTAGTTTTTCAGCCCTTTTTTAAGACTGAAAAATCCCCCCTTGGCTTATACTCGGGTGAGGGTCCTGGTTGGCTTATATTTGGGTCAGCTTATACTCGAGAATATATGGTACATGTATTATTTTTCTCCATTATTGTTGCTACTATTACATTTATTTTACTCTATTTTTATTATTATTAATAATACATTTATTATTTCACTCTGATCTTATTATATTTATTATTTTACTCTATTTATTATTACTTGTATTATTTTCCTGTATTATTATTTATTATTATTATTACATGTATTATTTCACTCTATTGTTATTAAAAGGATACATAAGCACATTGACATTGAAGAAGATGAGAATAATGATTGGATCAGAGTTGGACAGTCTTATCTTAAATTTGAGCTTGATGTAAATATTCAAAAACATTTAACCTACTGATGCCTCAATGAATGTAATTTTATTTCTGAAATTTACCAGCCTTGGCTTATACTGGAGTCAATGTTTTCCTAGTTTTTTTGTGGTAAAATTAGGTGCCTTGGCTTATATTTGGGTCGGTTTATACTCGAGTATATACGGTATATTAGCCTCCCTACATAAAGTGGTACCTAAATTTTCTACTCGACAGATGCAACTGTCTTTTGAGCTGCTTAGGTTTTTATTGCTTTTCTGATTTTGTGCTGTATTATGTATATTATTATCTATTGTATTGTTTAATTGTGTTATGATGTGTTGTTCTATTCTATTTTGTTATATTGTATGGTTCTGGGCATGGCCCCATGTAAGCCGCCCCGAGTCCCCGTTGGGGAGATGGTGGCGGGGTATAAATAAAGTTTATTATTATTATTATTATTGAGAAAGAGGGACCTGGAAAAGCTTCTCAGCTGCAGAGCTCCTTGGACTTTTTTTATTATTATTATTAGGTCAGCACCGAGCCAGGCTATTAAATGGTTGGGAACTCAATCCAACCCGGGCTTCGATCTCATGACCTCTCGTTTAGTAGTGATTTATTGCAGCCACAGCCTGGCACACATCTGATACAGCAAGCTGGAGGATTCAGGGAGGTTTTGTTGAATATTTCAATTTTTCCAAGCTCTGATCTGATCGCAAAAGGCCAAAAAAGTCATCTGCCGTACCTTGCAAATCCTGGTCTTTTCCTCCTTCTGTGCCGTGCGATCTTAAGAAGTCTGCAAAAGCTCCGTTTCTGGCCACAAGTTCCTGCCAAGAACCTGTTTCAGAGATCTCTCCGTTCATTACCACGATGATGCGATCCATTCTGGGCAAAAGATGGACGGCATTTGTCACCAGGAGACGGGTCTGGAAAGAGAGGGAAACCAATGCTATCACTGACTAAGCTGTAGACATGTCCAAAAAATCGTTTTGAATCGCATATCGGAATTATTTCGGATTGTTCTCGCTTTTTGATACGCATTCCGAGACATTGTCTCACAGCGCAACCAGCAATGTAATTCAAACCATTGTTGGCCCATTCTCTAATTGTCTCTTAATGTTTCGTTAATTCCCCCCCCCCCCCCCAATTTTTTAAAAAATATATATTTAAAAATATTTTAAAAATTATTTTGTTTCTGCAACCTACCTTGAATGGGAGCTTATTTGCAAATTTGATGAGGTTAGCTCAAGAAATGAGGGCGGGAGAGCCTGTAAAAGTCCCCCCCCCCCCCCGGTTCCTTTTTTTTTTTTTTTTGGCGATTGCGCATGCGCGTCCGCCATTTTAGAAACATTTAGAATCATTACGAATTTTCGGAATTATCCGAAATTTTTGGGTGAAAAAAATCGGAAATACTTTCTATATCGAAGCGCCAGCGCCCCGTACTTTAGAAACGAGAATTGAAACACTTTTCCCATCGATCGGACATGCCTACTAAGCTGCATCATGGGATCTTTCATCCACACGTCTCTGACAACATCGTTAGCGGTAAAGAATGATGGGAGGGTATGTGTTCATTAACATCCATTTTGCTGTCATTTCCTATCAGGGATATGAAAATAAAATAATACGAGGGTTGAATGAAAAGTAATGCCTCCACCTTCGTTATTTGGGTTTGCAAGGGAATATTTTAATAAATCAAACGCAGAAATAATCCTTAGAACGCGCTCTTGAACGACCACTGTTCACTTTTCCACATCATCACCACACAATTGGATACATTTCTGCCAACGATGAACAAGTTTTCTGAAGCCGTCACAGAAGAAGTCGACACTCTGTTTCTGCAACCGGCGTCTCACAGTTCTCTCAACATCCGATCGCCAAGCAAAGCAATAAGGTGACCCACACGTTCTTGTGAAATGCCGATGATGCTTGGAATTTCTCTCTGAGTGATACGACAATCGTCCTGAATCAATCTGTCAACCTTTTGCTTGTCAAACTCAGTGATTGCCGTCACAGAACGTCCAACTCTTTGTTTGCTACGCAAGTCAGATGTTCCCACCTCGACATCTTTAAACAAAGTCCCAGGAAAAATTCAGCCGCTCTCAGGACCTCAAGATTGAACTGCAAAGACTCTGGCAGAAACCAGTGCAGGTGGTCCCAGTGGTGATGGGCACACTGGGTGCCGTGCCAAAAGATCTCAGCTGGCATTTGGAAACAATAGGCATTGACAACATTACGATCTGCCAACTGCAAAAGGCCACCCGACTGGGATCTGCGCGCATCATCCGAAAATACATCACACAGTCCTAGACACTTGGGAAGGGTTCGACTTGTGATTTTGTGATACTAAATCCAGCATATCTATCTTGTTTGCTGTGTCATAATATAATAATAATAATACATCACACGGTCCTAGACACTTGGGAAGTGTTCGACTTGTGGTTTTGTGATATGAAATCCAGCATATCTATCTTGTTTGCTGTGTTATAATAATAATAATAATAATAATAATAATAATAATAATAATAAAAAATAATAAAAAAGTCGAACACTTCCCAAATGTCTAGGACTGTTTGATTTATTATTATTATTATTATTATTATTATTATTATTATTATTATTATTATTATTATTATGACACAGCAAACAAGATAGATATGATGGATTTCGTATCACAAAATCACAAGTCGAACACTTCCCAAGTGTCTAGGACTGTGTGATGTATTTTCGGATGATGCGTGCAGATCCCAGTAGGGTGGCCTTTTGCAGTTGGCAGATCGTGATTTTGTCAATGTCTATTGTTTCCAAATGCCGGCTGAGATCTTTTGGCACGGCACCCAGTGTGCCCATCACCACCGGGACCACCTGCACTGGTTTCTGCCAGAGTACATGGAAATAATGGTAGTCAATAGTTTTTGATTTATTAAATACATTTATATATTACAATTATATATTTTTGTTATTTAAACTATATATATATTGTGAAATTATGGCTTTTTTTCTCAAAGTGACACACCACCCAAGTCATGCTAGGTTTTTTGGTGAATTTTGACACACCAAGCGCAAAAGGTTGCCCATCATTGTTCTAAGGTATTTCTGGTGTGCATATCTCATCATCCTTGGTCAATGGCCATGTTGGTTGGGCTTATGAGAGCTGCACCTGGAAGGTACTAAATTATATATCTTCTCCTGGTGTCATGATCTCCAATCTTTGACATCACCAGTTGGCTGACAAAGAACAGATGCCAGCCATAAAATGGGCCAGCCATAAAACCTCAATTACCCTCTGGTATGTGAGAGCCCCTATATAAATGGGCCAAAGGGAAGGTTCTGGTATTCTGTACAATAAAACTTGTTGGAATGTACCAGTGTTGTGTCTTGGTGCTTTTTCTGGTGGAAGACTGACCCACAGCACAACTGGGAGAAGAGAACCTTACAATCCATAAAACCTCAATTACCCTCTGGTATGTGAGAGCCCCTATATAAATGGGCCAAAGAGAAGGTTTTGGTATTCTGTACAATAAAACCTGTTGGAATCTACCAGCGTTGTGTCTTGGTGCTTTTTCTGGTGGAAGACTGACCCACAGCACAACTGGGAGAAGAGGACCCGACATTTTTGTACAGAATCACGTACTCGCTCTAGCTCCTGCCTACAGCAACATGGAGGGAGGAGAGAGAGAGATCCAACTCGAATATTCCCGGGGGGAAGAAGAAGCAAGCTCCGACGGAGAGAGCTAACCCGACACCTGGCATAGTGTGATGACTCATGGGCCATGTAGCCCCGTTCCTGGTACTATTGAGGCAGATGAAGAGGAAAACTTGGGTTTCCCACCGTTTCAGCCAGAAGTGGAGCCCTTGCACCTGCAAGATGTTTGCCCACCAGAAGTCAGCCAAACAAGCCTTGAGCAGAAATCTCCCCCATTTTCTCGCCGGGATTATTATAATCAAGATAGAGGCGCTCGGGAGGCGACTCGCAGGAGCGCCAGGATAGCTGCCAGACAATTAGCTGATTAAGTCTGTTTCCCTTGGGAAACTTTAAGGAGTCATGCATCTGGACACAGTATGGGTTTCGTTTCTTGTTCCCCAGGGAAAGTGTTCCTTGGCGGGAAAACAAGATCCTATATAGGTGTTTGGCCGCAAAGAAATCCTTGCGGAGTCAATTCGTCAGCTTCGGGAGTGATTTCGTGTGTAGACTACGCAACTCCAGTTCCATGTTTCCAGGACCTTGTTCTCGTCCCAGCCTTGCCTTGCTCCCCGGACCTCGCCACGGAATTCGCCACGGACCCTATTCTTGTTCCTTGCTTTTGTTGTCTTGAATCAAGCCTTGTTTGCCAAGAATCTAGTTTGCTTCCAGCCTTGTTTGTCAAGTTCCATGGACTAAAGGACCTTGTCATTTCCCCTCACTTTGCTTGACAAAGTGTGTGTTTCGGTTAATGGATTACAACTTTGGACCTTAATATCTCATATTGGACATTGTTTCCTTGGACTATATTTGACCTTTTCTGGAAGGTCTACTTCTGAACTATATTCTTCACTTGTTTTTACTGACTTTATATATTCCTTTAATAAAGATATTAGATAGATTCTGGCCTCTGCGCATGGTTATTGGTGCTCTGCAGCCTGGGTCCTGACACATAGATTATGTTATTCTTGTATATACTGCACCCAATGGTATGGATTTTAGGATTCTTTCCAAGTGATGAAACACATGGGTATCTTGGAAGAGAAAAACGAAAGAAACCGAGCATGGAATACCTTGTTTTTCAACAAACCGGTTGGTCCGAGGACGTGCTTAAAGATGTGCTGTCCAACCTGAGCGTCCACAGCAGAAAGCGGGTCGTCCAGAAGGTAAACCTCGGCCTTCGTGTAAACGGCACGGGCCAAGCTCACCCTCTGTTTCTGTCCCCCGGAAAGATTGACGCCCTGTTTTGGAGCAGAAAATGCTCTATTACTGTCATCATCATCATCATCATCATCATCATTTTCATACACAGAGTTTTAAACCAACCAAGGAAAAAGGGTTGATTTAATCAACTGAGAATTCCATATACAGTAGAGTCTCACTTATCCAACATAAACGGGCCGACAGAACGTTGGATAAGCGAATATTGTTGGATAATAAGGAGGCATTAAGGAAAAGACTATTAAATATCAAATTAGGTTATGATTTTACATAATATCATGTTACACAACAAATTTGACAGAAAAAGTAGTTCAATACGCAGTAATGCTATGCAGTAATGACTGTATTTACGAACTTGGCACCAAAATATCACGATGTATTGAAAACATTGACTACAAAAATGCGTTGGATAATCCAGAACGTTGGCTAAGCGAGTGTTGGATAAGTGAGACTCTAATGTATTTCCCTCGTTTCCTGCATTAAAAATGTTGTGGGCAATAGGAGAAATACAGTAGAGTCTCACTTATCCAAGCCTTGCTTATCCAAGCTTCTGGATTATCCAAGCCATTTTTGTAGTCAATGTTTTCAATACCTGGCAACACAGCGTTTTGCCACACCCAAATACCACTTCTCAACATAGCCGCCATTCAAATCTAAGCACTTATCATAGCGATGAATGAGCTTGGCAACTCCTTCCCTGCAAAACTCTGCCGCTTGCGTCCTCAACCAGCTGGAAACACAGCGTTTTGCCACACCCAAATACCACTTCTTAACATAGTCGCCATTCAAATCTAGGCACTTGTCATAGCGATGAATGAGCTTGGCAACTCCTTCCCCGCAAAACTCTGCCGCTTGCGTCCTCAACCAGCTGGCAACACAGTGTTTTGCCACACCCAAATACCACTTTTCAACATAGCCGCCATTCAAATCTAAGCACTTATCATAGCGATGAATGAGCTTGGCAACTCCTTCCCCGCAAAACTCTGCCGCTTGCGTCCTCAACCAGCTGGCAACACAGTGTTTTGCCACACCCAAATACCACTTCTCAACATAGTCGCCATTCAAATCTAGGCACTTATCATAGCGATGAATGAGCTTGGCAACTCCTTCCCCACCAAACTCTGCCGCTTGCGTCCTCAACCAGCTGGAAACACAGCGTTTTGCCACACCCAAATACCACTTCTCAACATAGCCGCCATTCAAATCTAAGCACTTATCATAGCGATGAATGAGCTTGGCAACTCCTTCCCCGCTAAACTCTGCCGCTTGCGTCCTCAACCAGCTGGAAACACAGCGTTTTGCCACACCCAAATACCACTTCTCAACATAGCCGCCATTCAAATCTAGGCACTTATCATAGCGATGAATGAGCTTGGCAACTCCTTCCCCGCAAAACTCTGCCGCTTGCGTCCTCAACCAGCTGGCAACACAGTGTTTTGCCACACCCAAATACCACTTCTCAACATAGTCGCCATTCAAATCTAGGCACTTATCATAGCGATGAATGAGCTTGGCAACTCCTTCCCCACCAAACTCTGCCGCTTGCGTCCTCAACCAGCTGGCAACACAGTGTTTTGCCACACCCAAATACCACTTCTCAACATAGTCGCCATTCAAATCTAGGCACTTATCATAGCGATGAATGAGCTTGGCAACTCCTTCCCCGCAAAACTCTGCCGCTTGCGTCCTCAACCAGCTGGAAACACAGCGTTTTGCCACACCCAAATACCACTTCTCAACATAGCCGCCATTCAAATCTAAGCACTTATCATAGCGATGAATGAGCTTGGCAACTCCTTCCCCGCTAAACTCTGCCGCTTGCGTCCTCAACCAGCTGGCAACACAGTGTTTTGCCACACCCAAATACCACTTCTCAACATAGTCGCCATTCAAATCTAGGCACTTATCATAGCGATGAATGAGCTTGGCAACTCCTTCCCCGCAAAACTCTGCCGCTTGCGTCCTCAACCAGCCGGTCACCCCTTCTCGCAGCTACGCATCATCAACAAGATGCTGTGTTGTTTATACTGACGTGGTGAAATAAATTGTTTAGTGAACTTTCTCTTTATCAAAACAAGTTCGAGACTGGCTCCTCAAAAGAAAACAGCCTCATACAAAGGAATAAGCAAAATACAGAAATGCAAGTTAGCTCAGATCATTTCAGGCAGGCACTTACAAAATGCCTTCTCCCAACAAACCATGATTTACAGACCCTCTCCCCACAAACAATTGTAATAATAATAATAATAATAACCTTCTCTCCTATTTCTGCCTGACTTCCATGAGGGAAGCTGTCCAGGTCCGGCTGCAGCGCACAAGCGTCCACCACCCGGTCGAACCAGTTCCTGTCCAGTTTTTGTCCAAACGTGATGTTTTCTTCGACCGAAGCATTTTGGATCCAAGATTCCTGGGGAACGAATGCTACTGTGCCCTGTGAAATGGAAGTCAAAGATACTTATCAAAAGCAACGGGAAATAAGATGTTATTCAAATAATGTTAATGGTCTTTATTCACCAAATAAAAGAAAGACGAGTACAGTAGAGTCTCACTTATCCAAGCTAAACGGGCCGGCAGAACGTTGGATAAGCAAATATCTCGGATAATAAGGAGGGATTAAGGAAAAGCCTATTCAATATCAAATTAAGTTATGATTTTACAAATTAAGCTCCAAAACATCATGTTATACAACAAATTTGGCAGAAAACGTAGTTCAATACGCAGTAATGTTATGTTGTAATTACCGTATTTACGAATTTAGCACCAAAATATCATGATATATTGAAAACATTGACTACAAAAATGCCTTGGATAATCCAGAAGCTTGGAAAAGTGAGACTCTACTGTATTTACTAAAAAAAAAAAAACCAATACAGACACGACCCATGTGTTGGGATGTGTATGGGTTACTAGAAATAGAAATAGAAATTAAATATGACCAAGCCAAGAAACATTAAAAAAACTACAAGTGGCATCTCCTTGAATTTCTGCACAACGAGACAACATAAGCAGGGCGTAAATTCTGCAAAGTTTCGGAAAGATTTGGTCATCTACTGATTTTTAGGAAATTTATTTTAAAATTCAATTAAATTTTAATTTAATATTTTTTAAAATTTAAACACATGTGATTAACCTAACTCAACTGTGCAAAATCTAGCTAGGTTATTGTGAGTTTTCCAGGCTGCCTGGCCATGTTCCAGAAGCATTCTCTCCTGACATTTCACCCACATCTATGGCAGACATCCTCAGAGGTTGTGAGGTCTGTTGGAAATGAAGAAAGTGGGGTTTATATACCTGTAGAATAATGTCCAGGGTGGGAGAAAGAACTCTTGTCTGCTGCAGGCAAGTGTGAACATTAGACATGTCCAAAAAATCATTTTGAATCTTATATCGGAATTATTTTGGATTGTTCTCGCTTTTTGATATGCATTCCGAGACATTGTCTCACAGCGCAACCAGCAATGTAATTCGAACCATTGTGGGACCATTCTCTAATTGTCTCTTAATGTTTCGTTAATTTTTCCCCCCCAAAATTTTTAAAATATATTTTAAAAAATATATTTTTTAAATATTTTGTTTCTGCAACCTACCTAGAATGGGAGCTTAGCGCAGCCTAACATGGCTGCCGCTCCCCGGCCAATCAGAAGCTTCCACAATGGACGCAAAGGTGGGGGCTAGGGTTGATGAGGATAGCTCAAGAAATGAGGGCGGGAGAGCCCTGTAAAAGCCCCCCCCCCCCCGGTTCCTTTTTTTTTGGCGATTGCGCATGCGCGTCTGCCATTTTAGAAACATTTAGAATCATTACGAATTTTCGGAAATATCCGAAATTTTTGGGTGAAAAAATTGGAAATACTTTCTATGTCGAAGCGCCAGCACCCCCTAGTTTAGAAATGAGAATTGAAACATTTTTTTCACCGATCGGACATGCCTAGTGAACATGCAAACTAGAATTCCCCAAAACTTTGCTGAAGAACAAAATATTTACCTTCAATGCTAGGGAGCCTTCGGTTTTCTGTAGCTCGCCAAGTAATGCTGAGAGCAGAGACGATTTCCCAGACCCAACCTGGCCAATCACCGCGCACAGGCTGCCTCGGGCGATGCTTAGATTGATCCTGCAAAAAAAAAAATTAGGAGAAAGCCTACATAACCCAATAAAATCTTAGCACCTGGGAAAGGGTTAACAACAGCAACAAGCAAACAAACAAACAAAGCCATGTCCATGAGGATTTACCTTTTAAGGCATGGAGGGCTTTCTCTGCTCCATGTGAATGTTCCATTTCTTATAGTGATACAGTCCTGGGCTAAAAGGCAAAATCATATGGAGAGGCACTCATAATCTACATTTTGGTGTTTTTACAATAATAATAATAATAATGGAGGCAACACCAACAAGGCCATAAACACCTGGGCCATATCTGTCATAAGATAGACTGCCGGCATCATAAACTGGACACAGGCGGAACTGGACAATCTGGACAGAAAGACAAGGAAACTCATGACCATTCATTTACTGCACCCTCGCAGTGATGTTGACTGGCTATATCTGCCTAGAAGATCAGGGGGCAGAGGACTCTTGCAAGTAAAACAAGCAGTCAAAGAAGAAGAACATGCCCTGGCAGAATATGTAAAGCAAAGTGAAGAACCTGCTTTGATTGAAGTCAAAAATCAGAAACTCCACAAAGCACAACAGACAAAAAAACCAGTACAAGAAAACCGCACTACAAACTAGAGCTGACAGCTGGCACAACAAAACACTGCATGGAAAGTTCCTTGACAAAATTGAAGGAAAAGCTGATAAGGAGAAGACCTGGCTCTGGCTCACGAATGGGACCCTGAAGAAGGAGACAGAAGGCCTGATCCTTGCAGCCCAGGAGCAAGACATCAGGACAAAGGCCATTAATAATAATAATAATAATAATAATAATAATAATAATAATAATAGAAGACCTGGCTCTGGCTCACGAATGGGACCCTGAAGAAGGAGACAGAAGGCCTGATCCTTGCAGCCCAGGAGCAAGACATCAGGACAAAGGCAATTAATAATAATAATAATAATAATAATAATAATAATAATAATAGAAGACCTGGCTGTGGCTCACGAATGGGACCCTGAAGAAGGAGACAGAAGGCCTGATCCTTGCAGCCCAGGAGCAAGACATCAGGACAAAGGCAATCAAGGCCAAGATCAAAAAATCAGCTGATGACCCAAAATGCAGACTGTGCAATGAAACAGACAAAACCATTGATCATATCCTGAGCTGCTGTAAGAAAATCGCACAGACAGACTACAAACAGAGGAACAACTATGTGGCCCAAATGATTCATTGGAACTTATGTACCACCTTCCAGTACCACCTTCCAGCAGCAAAGAACGGGTGGGATCACAAACCTGCAAAAGTATTGGAAAATGAGCATGCAAAGATACTGTGGGACTTCCGAATCCAGACTTACAAAGTTCTGGAACACAACACACCAGACATCACAGTTGTGGAAAAGAGAAAGGTTTGGATCATGGATGTCGCCATCCCAGGTGAAAAACAACAGCAAACAACAAACTCCACCATACTTACTGCCATCTAAAGAACCGGGCTCTGCATTTGTTTGATCCAGGTCTTCAAGCGAAAGAAAAGCAGCCAAGCGGTTTAGGGAAACTTTGGCCTGGAACAAAGCACACAAACACACACACACGCATGTCACACTCCGGTGACAGTTGTGCAACCCAGCCTTGGGGAAGTCAACCTGTAACTCACCTGCACCACCGAGTTAATGGAAAAGGGAAGAAACGAATGAGCTGTGTTGAGTATGTTGACCAGAGCCAGAGAGACAAAAGCTTTCTGGGCACTGAAAATGTTTCTCTCATCCGCCAGTGTGTAGACTGCAAACATGATGAACGAAATCTGTACGGGGGGAACACAAAGGGGGAAATAATACTATGTAACATGATGTCTATGTAACAATTGAGTCTCCTTGATCCCCTCAACCTAGAATCAATCTTCCCTGTGCCTCATCAGAGCACAGACTAATTAAGCACCAAAACATGTTATACAACAAATTTGGCAGAAAAAAGTAGTTCAATACGCAGTAATGCTACGTAGTAATTACTGTATTTATGAATTTAGCACCAAAATATCACGATGTATTGAAAACATTGACTACAAAAATGCGTTGGATAATCCAGAACGTTGCATAAGCGAGTGTTGGATAAGTGAGACTCTACTGTGTTCAAAAACATTTAACCTACTGATGCCTCAATTAATGTAATTCCATTGGGATCTATTTTCATTTTGAAATTTACCCATGGTTGCTGCATTTTCCACCCTCGGCTTATACTCATGTCAATAACTTTCCCCATTTTTTTGGTAAAAATTAGGTACCTCACCTTATATTACGGTCGGTTTATACTTGAGTATATACGGTAATCCAATGCATTCTAACTCACCAAACAAGGATTCCCATAAAAAGAAAACAGCCAGGCTTTGAGGCGGCAAGGCTATTCACTGCTACTCCACTTGGCCAACAAAGGATTCCCATAAGCCACAGCAACGCGTGGCCGGGCAAAGCTAGTAAATAAATAATTAGTAGGCATGTCCGATCGATTAAAAAAATGTTTCGATTCTCGTTTCTAAAGTAGGGGGCGCTGGCGCTTCGATATAGAAAGTATTTCCGATTTTTTCACCCAAAAATTTCTGATATTTCCGAAAATTCGTAATGATTCTAAATGTTTCTAAAATGGTGGATGCGCATGTACAATCACAAAAAAAAGGAACCGCCCTCATTTCTTGAGCTATCCTCATCAAATTTGCAAATAAGCTCCCATTCAAAGTAGGTTGCAGAAACAAAATAATTTTTAAAATATTTTCTAAAATATATTTTAAAAAAAATTGTTGGGGGGGGGGGAATTAACGAAACATTAAGAGACAATTCGAGAATGGGCCAACAATGGTTCGAATTACATTGCCGGTTGCGCTGTGAGACAATGCCTCGGAATGCGTCTCAAAAAGCGAGAACAATCCGAAATAATTCCGACATACGATTCAAAATGATTTTTGGACATGTCTAATAATTAGAGGAAGCTCACCAGAAATGTTGACGACTGGAAAGAAACGAGAGATGCCGAGAATAGGAACTGGGACCTGCGGAGCGCTTGCAGCTCTCGGGTTCGGACGCCCATCACTCTGCCCACAAAGGCCTCTTCCCAGCCGTGGAGCTTCAGGGTTTTGATATCGCTGAGAATGGCGCTGGTGAGTTTTGCACGGCTGTCCTTATGCGCCATCTGAGCTTCCTGAGAAATGCAACACCAGCATCATAGTTAGAAAAGAAGTTGAAAAAATTCTAAGACATCAGAAATATAGTTGTCTATCTTCCTAAGTATGGAACCCTGTGCAGACAGGAAAGCCTTAGCATTGAACAGTTGTGGTGTTAAAGTGCAAAGTATGGAACCCTGCGCAGACGGGGAAGCCTTAGGATTGGACGGTTGTGTTGTTAAAGGGCGAAGTATGGAACCCTGCGCAGACGGGGAAGCCTTAGCATTGAACGGTTGTGTTGTTAAAGTTAATTATTATGTGATCATTTGTAGGTAACGGCATACCTGGAACTGGGTCCTCTTCTTGGCAATCACAAAGTTCAGAGGCAAGAGGAATAAAAAAACCACAACCGCCATCAAAGCAGAAGGTCCCAGGAGCTAATGGAAGGCAAACAACAAAACTAAAGCAACACATAAAGCAAAGATAGGGAATATGTATTTTTTAAACATGCATGTCGTCTAAATACTCTAATCAAGAGGTCTAAAAAGTGCTAATTCTACAAGCAAGAACAATATTACCTGCCAAAGAAAGACAAAGCAGATGACAATCCGGATGGGCGCGAGCCAAGTCCCATTGAAATAGATAATGAGGTCCATTAGTTTTTGTACATCAACAGACACCAAGTTCACAATTTCACCCACCGTTGCTTCTTTCTTGGCTGCATTCGACATAACTAAGAGCTGTAGGAGAGGAAACAAGGTCAAACAAGTCATGTATTTCATGTTGTTTG
This sequence comes from Anolis carolinensis, assembly GCF_035594765.1. Lineage (NCBI taxonomy): Eukaryota > Metazoa > Chordata > Lepidosauria > Squamata > Anolidae > Anolis > Anolis carolinensis. The sequence goes on along the minus strand of NW_026943824.1, from coordinate 18,965,894 downwards.
GAAAACAAGATTAATCCCAAAGTATGGATGTACAAAGCACTCCTCTCTCAGCTTAGGGTCCCAATGTAAATATTGCTATTATTATTATTATTATTATTATTATTATTATTATTATTATTATTATTATTAAGACCCATAGGCACACATCAGATGTCATGGGGAAGTACTCCTCTCTCAGACTCAGCTTAGGGTTCCAATGTAAATATTGTTATTAATATTATTATTGAGACCCATTGGCACACATCAGATGTCATGGGGAAGCACTCCTCTCCCAGACTCAGCTTAGGGTCCCAGAATAAATATTTTTATTTATAATATTATTATTATTAACACCCATCAGCACATATCGGATGTCATGGGGAAGCACTCCTCTCTCAGACTCAGTTTAGGGTCCCAGAATAACTATAGTTATTAATATTAATATTATTATTGAGATCCATTGGCACATATCGGATGTCATAGGGAGGCACTCCTCTCCCAGACTCAGCTTAGGGTCCCAGAGTAGCTATTTATTTTTATATATATATATATATATATATATATATATATATATATATATATATAATTAGTAAGACCCATTGGCACACATCAGATATAATGGGGAGACACTCCTCTCCCAGACTCAGCTCAGGGTTCCAGAGGAGCTATCGTTATTCATATATATATTAATATTAATATTATTAGTAAGACCCATTGGCACACATCAGATATAATGGGGAGGCACTCCTCTCCCAGACTCAGCATAGGGTCCCAGAGTAGCTATCGTTATTAATATTATTATTATTATTATTATTATTATTATTATTATTATTATTATGACCCATAGGCACACATCAGATGTCATGGGGAAGCACTCCTCTCTCAGATTCAGCTTAGGGTCCCAGAATAACTATAGTTATTAATATTAATATTATTATTATTAAGACCCATAGCCATACATCAGATGACATGGGGAAGCACTTCTCTCCCAGACCCAGCTTAGGGTCCCAGAATAACTATAGTTATTAATATTAATATTATTATTGAGACCCATTGGTACACATCAGATGTAATGGGGAGGCACTCCTCTCCCAGACTCTGCATAGGGTCCCAGAGTAGCTATCGTTATTAATATATATATATATTAATATTATTAGTAAGGCCCATTGGTACACATCAGATATAATGGGGAGACACTCCTCTCCCAGACTCAGCTCAGGGTTCCAGAGGAGCTATCGTTATTCATATATATATTAATATTATTAGTAAGACCCATTGGCACACATCAGATATAATGGGGAAGCACTCCTCTCTCAGATTCAGCTTAGGGTCCCAGAATAACTATAGTTATTAATATTAATATTATTAATAACACCCATTGGCACACATCAGATATCATAGGGAGGCACTCCTCTCCCAGACTCAGCTTAGGGTCCCAGAATAACTATCGTTATTAATATTAATATTATTATCATCACCCATTGGCACACATCAGATGTCATGGGGAAGCACTCCTCTCTCAGAGTCAGCTTAGGGTCCCAGAATAACTATCGTTAATTATAATAGTATTATTATTAACACCCATCGGCACATATCGGATGTCATAGGGAGGCAGCCCTCTCTCAGGCTCAGCTTAGGGTCCCAGAATAACTATCGTTATTTATAATAATATTATTATCATCACCCATCGGCACACATCAGATGTCATAGGGAGGCACTCCTCTCCCAGACTCAGCTTAGGGTCCCAGAATAACTATCGGAAAGAAGAAGTGAGATGGAAAAAAATCCCGGAAAGCGATGCAAAGAGCGGGTTTACCTTTCGATAAACAAGGCCCGTAATGGCTGTTTTTAACCTCACTCCCAAAACAAGGCACATGTACATGTATTGTTGCTCAAACAACGTCTGGAGACACGCCAAGAGGAACATGGCAGCAGCATAGAAATAGCCTTTCCAGGAAGGAGCTTCCGGAGCGGAGATGAAATCTAGGAAAACACTGTAAGGAGATGGGGAAAAAAAATCATCACTTGAACAACCACAACAACAACCATCACCACAACAAACACCACCACCACCACCACATCCATCAACAGCCAGCCCTCCACGTCTATAGCTTCTGTATCCACAGATTCATTAATCACAGCTCGAATTCTACACAAGGTGTTGAACGTGCAAAGTTGTCCGTGCTCACTTTGTGGTTGCTGTGAGTTTTCCGGGCTGTCTGGCCATGTTCCAGAAGCACTCTCTCCTGACGTTTCACCCCATCTATGGCAGGCATCCTCAGAAGTTGTGAGGTTCATTGGAAACTAGGCAAATGGACTGTGTGTGTATATATCTATATTTATATACTGTACATACTCGAGTATGAGCCTAGTTTTTCAGCCCTTTTTTTAAGACTGAAAAATCCGCCCTCGGCTTATACTTGGGTGAGGGTCCTGGTCGGCTTATATTTGGGTCAGCTTATACTCGAGAATATATGGTACATTTATTATTTTTCTCTATTATTATGGGTATTATTACATTTATTATTTTTCTCTATTATTGTTGCTACTATTACATTTATTTTACTCTATTATTATTATTATTATTATTATTATTATTATTATTATTATTATTATTATTATTTGTTGGGAGGTGTTAGCTGGCCCTGATTGATTCCTGTCTGGATTTTTTTTTTTTTAGTTTTGCTTCTCATTTACTGTCCCAATTTGAGTGTTTTTTTTTTAATACTGAGAGCCAGATTTTGTTCATTTTCATGATTTCCTCCTTTCTGTTGGAATTCCAACAAAGGATTCCCCCAGGCAGGCTTTGAAGCTGCAAGGCCATTCAATGCTAATCAAGGTGGCCAATGGCAACATTCACACGTATATCAAACAGACAAGAGTTCTTTCTTTCTCCCAACCTGGAGATACATAAACCCCACTTGCCTAGTTTCCAACAGACCTCACAACCCCTGAGGATGCCTGCCATAGATGTGGGCGAAACGTCAGGAGAGAATGCTTCCGGAACCCGGAAAACTCCCAGCAACACAGTGAATCCAGCCATCAAAACGTTCGACAACACTTTGCTTGAATGCCTGGGAATCTCACCATCATAAATGTCTACATACCTTAATGTCTTTGGAATCAAAAACAAGAAGACATCGCCAGCGACTAAGCAGAGAGTTCCAAGGATAAAATAAGTCCCGAATACACTCCAGAAAGATTTCAGCAGCAGTTTGCTTTTGCTGTTTTCTGGCTGAAGCAGGAGAGCCGTTTCACGAGCCGTTTGACTCTTCCTTTTCTCTCTTTTACACGTCGCAGATTCTGAAATTCTGGCCAATAAAAAACAAAACAAAACAATGATATTTATTTGATTTTATTATCAGTATATTTATTTATGATATGGTTACACAGTCACAGTTCCAGAGCCACTTACGAAATCAAGGAAACAATTAAAAGTTAAATACCAAGAAGAAAATGAATCACAAACACAACATAAAATAGCCCACATAATTACACTTTACTACACACAAAAAGTCAACAAAAAAGAGAAATAGGCATTTATTAGTAAGCACCCCCATCTACACTGCCCTTCCCCACCAAACTCTGCCGCTTGCGTCCTCAACGCAGTGTTTTGGCGACGATGGTTGAGGAGGCAAGTGGCAGAGTTTGATGGGGAAGGAGTTGCCAAGCTCATTCATCGCTAGGATAAGTGCCTAGATTTGAATGGCGACTATGCTGAGAAGTGGTATTTGGGTGTGGCAAAACGCTGTGTTGCCGGCTGGTTGAGGACGCAAGCGGCAGAGTTTGGTGGGGGAGGAGTTGCCAAGCTCATTCATCGCTATGATAAGTGCCTAGATTTGAATGGAGACTATGTTGAGAAGTGGTATTTGGGTGTGGCAAAACGCTGTGTTGCCGGCTGGTTGAGGACGCAAGCGGCAGAGTTTGGTGGGGGAGGAGTTGCCAAGCTCATTCATCGCTATGATAAGTGCCTAGATTTGAATGGAGACTATGTTGAGAAGTGGTATTTGGGTGTGGCAAAACGCTGTGTTGCTGGCTGGTTGAGGACGCAAGCGGCAGAGTTTGGTGGGGAAGGAGTTGCCAAGAGCATTCATCGCTATGATAAGTGTCTAAATTTGAATGGCGACTATTTTGAGAAGTGGTATTTGGGTGTGGCAAAACGCTGTGTTGCCGGCTGGTTGAGGACGCAAGCGGCAGAATTTGGTGGGGGAGGAGTTGCCAAGCTCATTCATCGCTATGATAAGTGTCTAAATTTGAATGGCGACTATGTTGAGAAGTGGTATTTGGGTGTGGCAAAACGCTGTGTTGCCGGCTGGTTGAGGACGCAAGCGGCAGAATTTGGTGGGGGAGGAGTTGCCAAGCTCATTCATCGCTATGATCAGTGCCTAGATTTGAATGGCGACTATTTTGAGAAGTGGTATTTGGGTGTGGCAAAACGCTGTGTTGCCGGCTGGTTGAGGACGCAAGCGGCAGAATTTGGTGGGGGAGGAGTTGCCAAGCTCATTCATCGCTATGATAAGTGTCTAAATTTGAATGGCGACTATGTTGAGAAGTGGTATTTGGGTGTGGCAAAACGCTGTGTTGCCGGCTGGTTGAGGACGCAAGCGGCAGAATTTGGTGGGGGAGGAGTTGCCAAGCTCATTCATCGCTATGATCAGTGCCTAGATTTGAATGGCGACTATGTTGAGAAGTGGTATTTGGGTGTGGCAAAACGCTGTGTTGCCGGCTAGTTGCGGATGCAAGCGGCAGAATTTGGTGGAGGAGGAGTTGCCAAGCTCATTCATCGCTATGATAAGTGTTTAAATTTGAATGGAGACAATGTTGGGAAGTGGTATTTGGGTGTGGCAAAATGCTGTGTTGCCGGCTGGTTGAGGACGCAAGCAGCAGAGTTTGGTGGGGAAGGAGTTGCCAAGCTCATTCATCGCTATGATAAGTGCCTAGATTTGAATGGCGACTATGTTGAGAAGTGGTATTTGGGTGTGGCAAAACGCTGTGTTGCTGGCTGGTTGAGGACGCAAGCGGCAGAGTTTGGTGGGGAAGGAGTTGCCAAGCTCATTCATCGCTATGATAAGTGCCTAGATTTGAATGGCGACTATGTTAAGAAGTGGTATTTGGGTGTGGCAAAACGCTGTGTTGCCGGCTGGTTGGGGACGCAAGTGGCAGAGTTTGGTGGGGAAGGAGTTGCCAAGCTCATTCATCGCTATGATAAGTGCCTAGATTTGAATGGCGACTATGTTGAGAAGTGGTATTTGGGTGTGGCAAAACGCTGTGTTGCCGGCTGGTTGAGGACGCAAGCGGCAGAGTTTGGTGGGGAAGGAGTTGCCAAGCTCATTCATCGCTATGATAAGTGCCTAGATTTGAATGGCGACTATGTTAAGAAGTGGTATTTGGGTGTGGCAAAACGCTGTGTTGCCGGCTGGTTGGGGACGCAAGCGGCAGAGTTTGGTGGGGAAGGAGTTGCCAAGCTCATTCATCGCTATGATAAGTGCCTAGATTTGAATGGTGACTATGTTGAGAAATGGTATTTGTGTGTGGCAAAACGCTGTGTTGCCGGCTGGTTGGGGATGCAAGCGGCAGAGTTTTGTAGGGAAGGAGTTGCCAAGCTCATTCATCGCTATGATCAGTGCCTAGATTTGAATGGTGACTACGTTGAGAAATGGTATTTGTGTGTGGCAAAACGCTGTGTTGCTGGCTGGTTGAGGACGCAAGCGGCAGGGTTTGGTAGGGAAGGAGTTGCCAAGCTCATTCATTGCTATGATAAGTGCCTACTACCGCTTTAGAGTTGCTCTAATGCACAACCACACTTACTCTTCAGCACTTGCACAATGCTTTTCCCAGGCGTCCTTAAACTTGGCCACGATCTCCTCAGAAGAGTTCTCTTTCGCTAGTGACCACAGATCTTCTCTTTGTAGCGGCTTCCAATATCCTTTCCAGATCGTCCTGCAAAACCAATGTCATGAGTTGAGGGCTGCTCATAGCTAAGGATGTTGAAGGCTTTCACGGCCGGAATCACTCGGTTGTTGTGAGTTTTTCGGCCTGTTTGGCCAATATGTTCCAGCAGCATTCTCTCCTGATCTTTGGCCATGTTCACAGCCATTCAACATTGAAGGTGTGCTGGTACGGCTGTACCAGAAGCTCCGACTTTATTTCAATGTCATAGGACAGGCCTCCTGTCAATCATCATTAAGTTTGGTTCCGCCCCTTGTTCAGTGCTCTGGGAGGGAAGGAGCCATTTTTAAGTCAGTCTCACTTAGGAAGCTAAGCTATAGGACGTAGACCAGCTCGTCCTGTAGAAAAGCTTCATATCTCAAGAACATCCGGGGATATAGAACATCCAAGAAAACAGAAAGAGAAATTCCAGGGAAAAAGGTCCCAAAAGTTCTGGCGGAGAGCTCACAGCCTCTCAGCCTCACAACTCCTGAGAAAAACAGCCCTGAAGTTTCCAAAGAAACCTCGGAGAGGGAACAGCCTCACAGATCCACGGAACCCCAGCTGAAACATCTGCAAGCCTTGGTTGGTAGGTCCACTCGATACAGAACAAAAATGTATTGAAAACTCCCAAAAATTGTAATACCAATCAGGTTTCTACAACTCTATATTAGAGTACTTCTCTTCAAATTATATTGCATATAACAAAATAGCTTTCAAGATATCATCAACAAAGGTACAATTTCCATGTCATAATCTAACAAAGTATACTATTAAAGGACATGAAGAGACAACCAAGTCCATATTATTCCTGGAGTTGCGTGGAATCTTGGGCCAATGTCAATTGTAGTAAAGATATTCAGTCTCAAAAATAACAGTTTCTAATTCAAAGGAATTCTTTGTTTGATTCGCAACACCAAGAACTGGTACACAACAAGGTCTCCCGGGTTGTTCCCCTTGTTTCGTTATCACTTCCTCGGGTGTTGTGTCTGTTTTAATTATGTTGTACTTAGTATGATTCTTATTAGTAGCTCTGGCTCTGTTTGAAGTGGAGTTCTATAGGTCCACTCGATACCCAGACGCATTTGGAATCAGTAGTGGGTCCCACATCAGCTAGGCCCAGATAATAGACAGCCTGGGAGAGGTTATAAGAGGGTTTTCACAGTTATCCAATTGCCTGTCCCCTGGGGACAAGACTGAAAAGGCCAATAGTTTATTAAGGAAACTTTGAAGTGTTATTTGACTCCTTGAAGATTTATTATTTGTTCATCAATAAAGACTTTGTTATCTCATTAAAGACCCAAAGGACTATCCTTGTTCAGGAAGATCCTCAAGAACCTCTCTTTCAAGGCGCCCTGGCTTCCCGCTGGACATAAAGTATACGTCCTATACAAAAAGACAATAGTTACCTGTCCAGCGCGTGATAGAACAGAAGGAGTTAACCACAGTTTCTGTCAGAGTATTAGCAGCGCAACAGTAGTTGGATGGAATCAGTGGAACGCAGAACGAAGAGACATCAGAGACGTTGGTAAAACTATATATTAGGCATGTCCAATCGATGGAAAAAGTGTTTCAATTCTCGTTTCTAAAGTAGGCGGCGCTGGCACTTCGATATAGAAAGTATTTCCGATTTTTTTCACCCAAAAATTTCGGATATTTCTGAAAATTCGTAATGATTCGAAATGATTCTAAAATAGCGGACGCGCATGCGCAATCGCCAAAAAAAAAAAGGAACCGTGGGGGGGGGGCTTTTACAGGGCTCTCCCGCCCTCATTTCTTGAGCTATCCTCATCAAATTTACAAATAAGCTCCCATTCAAGGTAGGTTGCAGAAACAAAATAATTTTAAAAATATTTATAAAATTTATATATAAAAAAAAATTAAAAATATATTTAAAAAAAATTTTTGGGGGGAAAAATTGACGAAACATTAAGAGACAATTAGAGAATGAGCCAACAATGGTTCGAATTACATTGCTGGTTGGGCTGTGAGACAATGTCTCGGAATGCGTATCAAAAAGCGAGAACAATCCGAAATAATTCCGATATACGATTCAAAACGATTTTTTGGACATGTCTACTATATACAAAGGTTTACTGACTTCAGTAATAATCAAGACAAACAGATTTGCAGACAAATACAGGACTTGACTCTACTGAGAACTGAACTAAACTGATCCAAGCAGTAATGCATACACACACTTGTGTCTGGACACTCCCCAGTTTCAGCCACACATCAAGGTCAACACAGCTTCTCAGCAATTAACTCTTTCCAGACTATAGCACACTCTGGATGATGCAATCAGTATGCAATACAGGCAAGACACAAATTTCATTTAAATACTACCAATACACAAATCCTACATTAACAGTTTCAACCCTCTAACATTTAAAACCAAGTTGTGTTTCCTTACCCCGCAAACCACCAAAATGTGATTCTGGAAAGGAAAGACGCTCTGGATTCAGGGCACGGGTTCTGCAAAAGTGTGAAGAACACGGTAGACTTCACATATGTGTGTCATACAAGGGCATCGGTCTTTTCCCGGAAAGACTAGGCATTTGGAAAAGTTAAATGGAAAGTAAAGTCGGAAGTCTAAATGAAACATTGATGAAAGCATCTCCAAATAGGAAAAGTGAAAAAGGTCCGAGTCTTACAGCGTCAGAGTCAACTTTGGAAAAGAAGGGAGGCTGATCCACGAGGCAGCAGAGACCCAGTTCCAGGGAGACCAAGGTGAAATAAATATACGATGTCGCATGGTGGAAGGGAGCGCTTCTGAAACCCTGCAAAAGTATGCAATTTATGGTATTATTCAAATGCATTTTATGGTATTATTCAAATGCATGAAGCTGCAAGACTATTCAGTGCCAAACAGGGATTCCCCGACAAAGGAAGCAGCCAGGCTTCAAAGTGGCTCTTTGACTGAGGGTGCGACTCCAGCTACTCCAGGAAACAGCCAGGCTCTGAGGCTGCAAGGCTATTCACTGCTATTCCACCTGGCTAACAAATGATTCCCATAAGCCACAGCAAGGTTAACAACTGTTAATAGAGAGATGTCATCAAAAGGACGAGGCATAATTGATAATACTTACACCTTCCCGAGCCTCTTGTATTTTGGAGATAAGGGAAGCCGTAGCGGAGAGAAAAGAGAGCAACCAATACAGCAACAGGAGGCCGGAAGACTGGACTCCTTTCTGCCGTTCCGTCTGAGTTAGAAATAAAACCAGGATCTAGCAGGAAAAGCAGGGAGAAAATCCATATATATAAAAGTGTAATGTACATTTGTAGGACTGAGTAAACAACAAAACCACTGGACCAAATCACACCAAATTTGGCCACAAAAGACATGGTCATCCAATCTATGTCTTTCCATAAAAAACCCTATAAAATTAGGTCCAAATTACAGAAAAACCCCCAAAATCAAAAATTACAAATCACGCATGCGCAGAGCCCCAGCATTAAAAAAACTCTACAATCTGGACAGTAAATAAAGAACAACACTCTGAAATAAGGGTATTCCAGACAGGAAACAACCAGGGCCAGCTAACACCTCCCAACAAAGGATTCCCCCAGGGAGGAAGCAACCACAAGTATTCGACTTGTGATTCTGTGATACGAAATCCAGCATATCTATCTTGTTTGCTGTGTCATAATAAAATAACAACAACACTTGGGAAGTATTCGACTTGTGATTTTGTGATACGAAATCCAGCATATCTATCTTGTTTGCTGTGTCATACAATGATAATAATGATAATAATAATAATAATAACAACAACAATAACAACAACACTTGGGAAGTGTTTGACTTGTGATTTTGTGATACGAAATCCAGCATATCTCTCTTGTTTGCTGTGTCATACAATGATAATAATAACAACAACAACAACAACAACACTTGGGAAGTATTTGACTTGTGATTTTGTGATATGAAATCCAGCATATAGATCTCGTTTGCTGTGTCAAACTATGACTTTGTGTCAATAATAATAATAATAATAATAATAATAATAATAATAATAGGGTTGCTTTGAGCTTTCCGGGTTGTCTGGACATGTTCCGGAAGCATTATTATTATTATTATTATTATTATTATTATTATTATTATTAACATCATTTTTACCCCGAGGGGACTCAAAGCAGCTTACAATAAATAGGCAAAAATTCAATGCCTTAAAACAATGTAAAAACAACAATTTATATAAAACAATCTACAAAACAACAATTCATATAAAACAGGTACCATTGCAAAATAAAATCACATTATATAAAATTTTAAGCATGTCCAAGATTAAAATCCATTCATCCAGAATCAGAAGCATTCTCTCCTGACGTTTCGCCCACATCTATGGCAGGCATCCTCAGAGGTTGTGAGCTCTGTTGGAAACTAGGCAAGTGGACTGTGTGTGTTTGTGTGTGTATGTAATTATATATGTATATGTGTATGTGTGTATGTATGTATCTATGTATCTATATATATATGTGTGTGTGTGTGTGTGTCCATATCTGTTTGAGGCAAGTGTGAAAGTTGCAATTGGCCACCTTGATTAGCATTTAATGGCCTTTCAGCTTCAAAGCCTGGCTGATTCCTGCCTGGGAGGAATCCTTTGTTGGGAGGTGTTAGCTGGCCCTGATTGTAATCATGGTATGGTCAGAGCTCCGACTCACTCCAAGTAGCAAGAGTTTTTCCCTTCCAGGTGAATTTTTTAAAAATATATTTTTCGTGTCAGGAGCAACTTGAGAAACTGCAAGTCGCTTCTGGTGTGAGAGAGAATTGTCCGTCTGCAAGGACGTTGCCCAGGGAATATTGCCCAGATGGAGACGAAATTAAAAAAACAAACAAACCTAAATTAAAAGTATTAACCTTACCATCGTAGCCAGTTGTAATGCACAGCTGATGGCGAGTCCTGGATCTTGTTGAATCCCATGGTTTGCTTCCCAAAGGATGTAGCATGTACTTGCAAAATACACGGCTAAGAAAACAAAGCCGAGAACCTGGGAACACGCAAGGAAAATGGACAAAGGATTGGCAGAGATGTGAGTAGATCAATAGGTACGGCTCTGGTGGGGAGGTAACGGCGCTTCATGCAGTCATGCCAGTGGCCACATGACCTTGGAGGTGTCTATGGACAACGCCGGCTCTTCGGCTTAGAAATGGAGATGAGCACCAACCCCCAGAGTGTGAGTAGATCAATAGGTACTGCTCCAGCAGGAAGGTAACAGCACTCCATGCAGTCATGCCAATGGCCACATGACTTAGGAGGTGTCTATGGACAACACCGGCTCTTTGGCTTAGAAATGGAGATGAGCACCAACCCCCAGAGTGTGAGTAGATCAATAGGTACTGCTCTGGCGGGAAGGTAACGGCGCTCCATGCAGTCATGCCAGCCATATGACCTTGGAGGTGTCTACGGACAACGCCCAGAGTTGGACACGACTGGACTTAACGTCAGGGGAAAACCTTTACCTTTACCTATGTCTTATTAATGACCAAAGGAGCCAATTAAAATGCATTCTAACCTGCTTTATTTGCACATCCAATTACTGTAGGTAATGTTAGCTTAAACCAGTGATTCCCAAAGTGGGCACTACCGCCCCCTGGTGGGTGCTGCAGTGATCCAGGGGGGCGGTGATGGCACCTATTAGGACACGGGGCGGGGCCAGGGGAGGGGCGGGGCCTCTTCCCAAGTGCCGGAGACAGGGCTGAGCACCTAGGCGCCTGTTAGGACACAGGGGGCGGAGCTAGAGGAGTGGGCGTGGCTTCTTCCCAAGAACCTGAGACAGGGCTGAGCATCTACACTTCTCCTGAAGTGCTTGTTGGGACACAGAGAGCGAAGCTAGGGAAGGGGGCGGGGACTAAAGGGCAGGGCTAGGGGTGGGGGCGGGGCCTCTTCCCAGGAGCCCGAGACGGGGCTGAGCCTCTATATCTCTCCTGAGATGCCTTTTAGGACTAAAGGGCGGGGCTAGGGAAGGGGGCGGGGCCTCCTTCTAAGAGCGCGAGACAGGGCTGAGCATCTATATCTCTCCTGAGGCGCTTGTTGGGACACAGAGGGCGGAGCTAGGGAAGGGGGTGGGGCCTCCTTCCAAGAGCCTGTGACAGGGCTGAGCCTCTATATTTCTCCTGAGAGGCCTTTTAGGACTAAAGGGCGGGGCTAGGGGTGGGGGCGGGGCCTCCTTCCAAGAGCCTGAGACAGGGCTGAGCTTCTATACTTCTCCTGAGAGGCCTTTTAGGACTAAAGGGCGGGGCTAGGGGTGGGGGAGGGGCATCTTCCCAAGAGCCTGTGACAGGGCTGAGCTTCTATACTTCTCCTGAGAGGCCTTTTAGGACTAAAGGGCGGGGCTAGGGGTGGGGGCGGGGCCTCTTCCCAAGAGCCTGAGACAGGGCTGAGCTTCTATACTTCTCCTGAGAGGCCTTTTAGGACTAAAGGGCGGGGCTAGGGGTGGGGGAGGGGCATCTTCCCAAGAGCCTGAGACAGGGCTGAGCTTCTATACTTCTCCTGAGAGGCCTTTTAGGACTAAAGGGCGGGGCTAGGGGTGGGGGCGGGGCCTCTTCCCAAGAGCCCGAGACAGGGCTGAGCCTCTATATCTCTCCTGAGAGGCCTTTTAGGACTAAAGGGCGGGGCTAGGGGTGGGGGCGGGGCCTCCTTCCAAGAGCCTGTGACAGGGCTGAGCCTCTATACTTCTCCTGAGAGGCCTTTTAGGACTAAAGGGCGGGGCTAGGGGTGGGGGCGGGGCCTCTTCCCATGTGCGTGAAACAGGGCTGAGCTTCTATACCTCCCCTGAGGTGTTTGTTAGAACACAGGGACGGGGTATAGAGGCTCAGCCCTGTGAGGCACTTGGAAAGAGGCCCCGCCCCCTCCTCTAGCCCCGCCCCCTGTGTCCTGGGATAGAAGCTCAGCCCTGCCTCAGAGCTCGTAACTCCGCCCACCCCAGTCCCGGCCGCCTGCGAGAAGCCCCCTCTTGCAGAAATCCACTTGCCATTTTGGCTTTGAAGACGGCAGACATCCTGATGTAGCCTCTGGCATTCTTCTGGAGGTAAAGGTAATAGAACGGGAAAGAGGCCCAGAGGCAGAGGCAAGGAATCCAGACCAGCACGGTCGACTGGAAGCAGGTGGTCAGGCGCGGGGTGTCCGTGTGCCATGTCTGGTTCCAGTCCTGCAAGGCAAAAGCACAAGCGTTAAAGACGAAGGAGAAACAGAGAGTAGAGAAAGATTTCCAGGCAGTTTTTGGGACATTCCATCCTCATATTGCCAGTCCAGATGTTTAGCACTTCATCTCCCAGAATTACTGATTGTTGGCCAAGTTATTTGAAGCTCCTGGGTCCTGATAGCAGCTGAGTTTTTCCTGTTTTTTTTCGTCAATGCAACTGTCACCTGGGATGCCGACATCAATGATTCAAACCTTTTTCTTTTCCACAACCGTGATGTCTGGTGTGTTGTGTTCCAGAACTTTGTCAGTCTGGATTCGGAAGTCCCACAGTATTTTTGCATGCTCACTGCCCACTATCTTTGAAGTTTTGTGATCCCACCAGTTCTTTGCTGCTGGGAGGTGGTACTTGAGGCATAAGTTCCGATGAATCATTTGGGCCACATGGTTGTGCCTCTGTTTGTAGTCTGTCTGTGCGATTTTCTTACAGCAGCTGAGGATATGATCCATGGTTTCGTCAGTTTCCTTGCAGAGTCTGCATTTTGGGTCATCAGCCGATTTTTTGATCTCCTGGGCTGCAAGGATCAGGCCTTCTGTCTCCTTCTTCAGGGTCCCATTCGTGAGCCAGAGCCAGGTCTTCTCCTTATCAGCTTTTCCTTCAATTTTGTCAAGGAACTTTCCATGCAATGTTTTGTGGTGCCAGCTGTCAGCTCTAGTTTGTAGTGCGGTTTTCTTGTACTGGTTCTGCTCTAATTTGTAGTGCGGGTTTCTTGTACTGGTTCTGCTCTAGTTTGTAGTGCGGTTTTCTTGTACTGATTCTGCTCTAATTTGTAGTGTGGTTTTCTTGTACTGGTTCTGCTCTAGTTTGTAGTGCGGTTTTCTTGTACTGGTTCTGCTCTAATTTGTAGTGTGGTTTTCTTGTACTGGTTCTGCTCTAGTTTGTAGTGCGGTTTTCTTGTACTGATTTTTTGTCTGCTGTGCTTTGAGGAGTTTCTGATTTTTGACTTCAATCAAAGCAGGTTCTTCACTTCGCTTTACATATTCTGCCAGGGCATGTTCTTCTTCTTTGACTGGTCTTCTTCTTTGACTGGTCTTCTTCTTTGACTGGTCTTCTTCTTCTTCTTCTTCTTCTTCTTCTTCTTCTTCTTCTTCTTATGTTGTGATTATTAATAGTCAACATGGAAAATACACAACAACCCAAAATCCATAATATATGTGGGACTAAGGTTTCTCCACTCCAGCGCTTTTGGAGGCAATACATTTGGATACAACTCAAAGTGACAGCACAGAATAGCTCAAAATTAAAGTGTTCAGTTGCCCCGAGACTCTTTTTCTCTCACCCACAACTTGGCAGAGCGGTTTCCCCAGGAGCCGCACAGCCAGCTTGCGCCACGCATGGCTCCGTCCGATCCCCTTCCAGCGGCTCCACTTTGTCCCGCTTTCCCAGCTTCCTGGCCTCTTCCAAGAGGCGAGACCCACAGCTCCTCCCTCTTTGACCCAAAGGCCAAAGTCTCTGCCGCAGATCAAGGTCTTCTTGGAAAGAATGTGTGTACACACACACTGTTATTTTATTCATTTCTATGTTTGCAAAGCATGGGAGCTAGACATGTCCGATCGATGGGAAAAGTGTTTCAATTCTCGTTTCTAAAGTAGGGGGTGCTGGCGCTTCGATATAGAAAGTATTTCCGATTTTTTTCACCCCAAAATTTTGGATATTTCCGAAAATTCGTAATGATTCTAAATGTTTTTAAAATGGTGGACACGCCAAAAAAAAAAAAAAAAAGGAACCTGAGGGGGGGGGGGCTTTTACAGGGCTCTCCCGCCCTCATTTCTTGAGCTATCCTCATCAAATTTGCAAATAAGCTCCCATTCAAGGTAGGTTGCAGAAACAAAATAATTTTTAAAATATTTTTAAATATATATTTTTAAAAAATTGGGGGGGGGGGAATTAACGAAACATTAAGAGACAATTAGAGAATGGGCCAACAATGGTTCGAATTACATTGCTGGTTGCGCTGTGAGACAATGTCTCAGAATGCGTATCAAAAAGCGAGAACAATCCGAAATAATTCCGATATGCGATTCAAAACGATTTTTTTGTACATGTCTAATGGGAGCATGTGGCCGAAAAGGACCCCAAAGGCACCGGATCCCGTCTGATCTTCAAAACTATGCAAGGTGCACCTCAATGCTCAAAATCCTGAAACCCCCCAAAAGTATGAGCATGAGATTTGAGTCAAGAGGGCATTTTAACAGCATGGGCCGTTGGCCATGAAGACAAAAGTCCATCCACCGTTGCTGTGCCAAAATTCCCTTTTATCCAAGGCAAACGCGTTGCATCATAAAACTGTGGCACGGCGTTCGTTGTTATCCCAACAGGACCTTGCAACATTTACAGAAGACCCTTTTGTACTGAAAGAACACAAATGAAAATACATACAGGAGAAGTACCTATTCATCTACTCACACTCTGGGAGTTGGTGCTCATCTCCATTTCTAAGCCCAAGAGCCGGCGTTGTCCGTAGACACCTCAAAGGTCAAGTGGCTGGCATGACTGCATGGAGCGCCGTTACCTTCCCGCCGGAGCAGTACCTATTCATCTACTCACACTCTGGGGGTTGGTGCTCATCTCCATTTCTAAGCCCAAGAGCCGGCGTTGTCTGTAGACACCTCCAAGATCATGTGGATACTGGCAGGACTGCATGGAGTGCTGTTACCCTCCCGCCGGAGCAGTACCTATTGATCTACTCACACTCTGGGGGTTGGTGCTCATCTCCATTTCTAAGCCGAAGAGCTGGCGTTGTCCGTAGACACCTCCAAGATCATGTGGATACTGGCAGGACTGCATGGAGCGCTGTTACCTTCCCGCCGGAGCAGTACCTATTGATCTACTCACACTCTGGGGGTTGGTGCTCTTCTCCATTTCTAAGCCAAAGAGCCGGCGTTGTCCATAGACACCTCCAAGATCATGTGGCCACTGGCATGACGGCATGGAGCACCATTACCTTCCCGCCAGAGCAGTACCTATTGATCTACTCACACTCTGGGGGTTGGTGCTCATCTCCATTTCTAAGCCGAAGAGCCGGCGTTGCCCGTAGACACCTCCAAGGTCATGTGGCCACTGGCATGACTGCATGGAGCACCATTACCTTCCCGCCAGAGCAGTACCTATTGATCTACTCACACTCTGGGGGTTGGTGCTCTTCTCCATTTCTAAGCCAAAGAGCCGGCGTTGTCCATAGACACCTCCAAGGTCATGTGGCCACTGGCATGACGGCATGGAGCGCCGTTACCTTCCCGCCGGAGCAGTACCTATTGATCTACTCACATTCTTGGGGTTGGTGCTCATCTTTATTTCTAAGCCAAAGAGCCGGCGTTGTCCGTAGACACCTCCAAGGTCATGTGGCATGTGAGTTTGTTGCTCCAGATGGAGGAGTACCTATTGATCTACTCACATTTGCATGTTTTCGAACTGCTAGGTTGGCAGAAGCTGGGGCTAACAGCGGGTGCTCATTCCGCTCCCAGGGTTTGAACCTGCACCCTTTTTGGTCCACAAGTTCAGCAGCTCAGCGCGTTAACATGCTGCGCCACCAGGGGCTCCTTTGTTGCCTTGTACATGATATTAGCCATGTACAGTAGAGTCCCACTTATCCAATATAAACGGGCCGGCAGAATGTTGGATAAGTGAATAGGTTGGATAATAAGGAGGCATTAAGGAAAAGCCTATTCAACATCAAATTAGGTTATGATTTTACAAATTAAGCACCAAAACATCATGTTAGACAACAAATTTGACAGAAAAAGTAGTTCTATAAGCAGTAATGCTATGTAGTAATTACTGTATTTATGAATTTAGCACCAAAATATCACGATATATTGAAAACATTGACTACAAAAATGCGTTGGATAATCCAGAACGTTGGATAAGCGAGTGTTGGATAAGTGAGACTCTACTGTAGTACAATATAGTAATTTAATTCTTATACTGTATATATAATATACAATAATTTATAAATATAATATATTGTATAAACGTATAATATTGATAATACAACATTATACTAATAATAATATAATTAATAATTATTATATATTATATATTAAATACAATATTTCTCATAATATTACTATATAATGATATAGTACAATATAGTAATTTAATGCTTATATTGTGCTAGGCTAATAATATATTGTATGTACATTTGATTTGTAAGCCGCTCTGAGAAGAGCGGGATATAAATGTAGCAAGTAAATAAATACATAATTATTATCTCAGCAGCTTTGATAATACAACATTATACTAATAATAATATAATTAATAATTATTATATATTATATATTAAATACAATATTTCTCATAATATTACTATATAATGATATAGTACAATATAGTAATTTAATGCTTATATTGTGCTAGGCTAATAATATATTGTATGTACATTTGATTTGTAAGCCGCTCTGAGAAGAGCGGGATATAAATGTAGCAAGTAAATAAATACATAATTATTATCTCAGCAGCTTTTAACAAACGACTCACCAACTTCAGAAAAAAAAGAAAGTGGTGGACAGAGTGGGAAAGGTGCAGGGCGGTCTTCCCACCGGCAGGGGTCAGTAGTACAGGCGCTCTATAGTAATGCCAGCTTTCGGGAGGTGTGTGGGCCTGGCGCATGCGCTGTCGTTCCCCGGCCTGGCCTTCCACTCGAGGCCTGTGCCGTCATGGCGGCGCCGGGGCTTGTCGGGCTGTGCTGGCTCCTGCTCTGGGGAGGGCCGTGGGCCACGGTGGGCGCCTCCGAGGACATCGTGGTGGGCTGCGGGGGCTTCGTCAAGTCCAGCGTGGAGATCAACTACTCCCTCATCGAGGTGAGGCCTAGAAGCAGGCCTGGGCCGACTTGGGCCTTCCCTTCCTTCAGGTGTTTTGGACTACAACTCCCAGAATTCCTCACAGAATTCCTCAGGCCCTTTTCTTTCCCCCCTCAGCCGCTTAAGCTGAGTTGTTGTGAGTGAGTTGTTGTGAGTTTTCCTGGGTTGTTGTGAGGAAAAGCTTAAGCTGGGTTGTTGTGAGTTTTCCAGGCTGTCTGGCCATGTTCCAGAAGCATTCCCTCCTGACGTTTCGCCCACATCTATGGCAGGCAACCTCAGAGGTTGTGAGGTATATTGGAGAAACTAATCAAGGAAAATTTATGTATCTGTGGAAGTAAGAACTCCTGTCTGTTGGAGGCCAGTGTGAATGTTGTAATTCGTCGTCCTCATTAGCATTAAATGGCCTTGCAAGCTTCATGTCCTGGCTTATTCCTGCTTAGGGGAATCTTTTGTTCAGAGGT
This sequence comes from Anolis carolinensis, assembly GCF_035594765.1. NCBI lineage: Eukaryota > Metazoa > Chordata > Lepidosauria > Squamata > Anolidae > Anolis > Anolis carolinensis. Next base: position 18,947,523 of record NW_026943824.1, on the reverse strand, counting down.
GTTAGCTGCCCCTGATTGATTCATGTCTGGAATTCCTCTGTTTTCAGAGAGTTGTTCCTTATTTACTGTTCTATTTTAGAGCTAGATTGGGTTCATTTCCAAAATTCCCCACGTGCTTCTTGTGGATTTCAATGGCTTCCCTCCCTCACCTGACATGATGGTTGCACAAGCATTTGGAAAATTTCAACAGATGCTTGTGCAACCATCATAATGGTTATAATGTGTTCTTGAAGGTTTTCATGGCCGGAATCACTGGGTTGCTGTGAGTTTTCCAGCCTATCGAGCCATGTTCCAGAAGCATTCTCTCCTGACGTTACTTCTATGTTATTTTGTTGCATTAGCCCTAGCCCAGTTCCCACGGTTGTCCTGGCCCATCCTTGAATTCTATCCATTGGTAGCAGAACATCACCCAATGGAATAGTCCTGAAAATTGGTTTTGTTTTAAATGGGTATACAGTAGAGTCTCACTAATCCAAGCCTCACTTATCCAAGCCTCTGGATAATCCAAGCCATTTTTGTAGTCAATGTTTTCAAAATATCGTGATATTTTGGTGCTAAATTCGTAAATACAGTAATTACAACATAACATTACTGCGTATTGAACTACTTTTTCCTGTCAAATTTGTTGTAAAACATGATGTTTTGGTGCTTAACTTGTAAAATCATAACCTAATTTGATGTTTAATAGGCTTTTCCTTAATCCCTCCTTATTATCCAAGATATTCGCTTATCCAAGCTTCTGCCGGCCCGTTTAGCTTGGATAAGTGAGACTCTACTGTATTTGTTTTAATCGTAATTATGTTTATGTTTTTTATTACAGTGTGTAGTATGTTTTCTGTGTTGATATTGAATGCTTACCTAAGTTGGAAACCACCCTGAGTCCCTTCTGGGGAGATAGAGCAGTATTTAAATAAAGTTTGTTGTTGTTGATGTTTCACCCACATCTATGGCAGGCATCCTCAGAGGTTGTGAGATCTGTTGGAAACTAGGCAAGTGGGGTTTATACGAGCTTGTCTGTTGGAGGCAAGTGTGAATGTTGCAATTGGCCAGTCTGGACCTGTTCATCTTTGGAGTTTTTTCTGAAGTTTCAGTTTGGAAAGTTGTATTTCTCTAAATGGCCCAAAGCTTGTCACAATGAGGAGCTTTTCAAACTTAATCTGAGCTATGGAAAACCTCAACAAGTGGCCTTCCAGGCAGCCTGTCAATCCTGATAAGTTTTTCATAAAAGCCATGAATCAATTATTCCTGCTCGTGGATAAGCCGCATTCCACTATAAGAAAGAAGCACAGAGCTTACTGTTCTTTTTTTTTTTATATTTCTATTTTGCACAAAATAGTGATAAACAAACACATAAAAGTTCATAAATGTGTACACAAAGGGATGGGATATGGGAAGGGGAGACTATAATTACAACAGAAAATAATAATAATAATAATAATAATAACAACAACAACAACTTTATTTTTATACCCCGCCCCATCTCCCCGAAGGGACTCGGGGCGGCTTACATGGGGCCTGGCCCGATAAAACAAACAAATAACAGTAACAAAGCAATAAAACAATTATCCTAGTAAAAACATCAACATCAATAAAAACAATCATTAAAATCAACAGGCAAGATACAGTGTTAAAAACAGGAGACTAATTTGTAGATCCCAGGCAAAGTACAGAGTGTTACGAAATGGAAAAAATGAAAGAAAAAAGAAAATCCCTAATACAAAATAGAAAAGAGACAAGGAAAAAGAGGAGAGAGAGAGTACAAAAAGAGCAAAAAAAGTGATATAAACACACAATAATAAGATACACCCCTATACACGTGTAGATTTTTTTTTAAATTTAAAAGTTTGAAATTCCTGTCTCATGGGCTGCTTCTTTATCTCTTGACTTGGGACTAAAATGGCAGGAAGCTTTCTTTGGGTTTGATAACGCATTTCATGGCCTAGCATACATTTCAACCGGTAGCATATCTATGGATTTTGCATCCATGAATCCCACCATCCACAGCCTGAAACCTTAAAAAAGGAAATCCACAAAGCAGACCATGATTTTCTCAGTCATTAAATATAAAGGGACTTGAGCATCCATGAATTTTGGTATCCACAGGGGGTTCTGGAACCAAACCAAAGACTCACTATAACTTGAAATGACATAACTGCTCCATCAGAATTACCATGTTTGTTTATTTTTCTTTTCATTTATAGATTAAATTATACACAAAACATGGGACTTTGAAATACCAAACCGACTGCGCTCCAAATAATGGTTATTTCATGATTCCTCTGTATGATAAGGTCAGTGGTATTGTAATATCTGGTGTGATTCATCTTTGTTGGCTGAATTTTATCCCATATTGTTTATGGATATTTATAGATTCATGAATGACAAAAAGTATGGATTTAGAGGAAGGGAGGAAGGGAGGATGAGAAAGAAAACACCTTGGGGTATAGCATGGGTTTTTAACAAAAAGAATATTCTGATTTTGTTTTCAACAAAGTAGATTGTAATAAGTGTTTCTTGTTTTCTTTTCTAGGGGGATTTTGTTCTTAAAATTGAGCCTCCCCTAGGGTGGAGTTTTGGTAGGTATCTATTTAGTACACTTACTTTTTTTTTTAAATTAGATTTTTATTCAAGTTTTCTTGCTTGCACATACATTAAAAAAAATAGGACAATGGGAGCAGGTGAGGGTTAGGTAGGGGGGATGGAATAGGGGGTGAAGGTAAGGAGGAAAGAAAAAGAAGAGAAGAAGAGAAGGAAAAAAAAATAAAGACAATAATTAAAATAATATTATATGTCCTTCCGCTGTCTATTCTTTGTGGCTTGAATTTCTTTTCATCTTCTTCCTTTTTCACAAACTAGACTAGTTTTGTTATGAGTGTTCTCGGGTTCTCCTTTTGCTTATTTTTCCTTTAGCTTTTTCTTATATTCTTCATATTTGTCCCAATTAGTTCGTTTTATTGTATTTCCTCTGTTCACTTTCGTTAGATACGTTAGTTTGTCCATATCGTATATATCGTTCAGTTTCTCCAACCAATGTTGTTTTGTTGGGATGTCTTTTTGTTTCCAGTATTTAGCAAAGGTTATTCGTGCGGCTGTCCCTGCGTATGTAATTATTTTGTCCCCATTTACGTTCAGTTTCATAGTATTCTCCGTCAGTCCAAGTAAATAGATTTCTGGCTTCATTGGAAATGATTTTTGTAATATTTTCTGTGTTTCCTCTATTTAGTACACTTACTTGATTTGTTTTTTTTAACTGAAATTTTTAGTTTGTAATTGATTTGAACCTATTGCTCATGTAGACATTGGAACTGTACTATTTTGAAATATAATAACCCAAGATCCTGATGCAGTTATCACCATTAGGATTACACTTTCTCTCTTTTAATAGATCCAACAAGTGTAGACATCCATGTGGATGGCATCAGTGACATTTGCACTAGAGGAGGCGATATCGATTTCGTGTTTACGGGCTTTTCAGTAAATGGAAAGGTAATATATCGGATATCTCTTATGGTGGGTCTACACTGAAGAATTAAGGCAGTTTGACACCACTTTGACTTCCATGGCTCAATGTTATGGAATCTTGGAAGTTGTAGTTTGGTGAAAGGCACCTGCACAGAACTTGGTGATAGCCCTGTATTTGTATACATATTTGGCCCTTTGTTTACTAATTTTCTATCAAATTGTGGAAACATTTTAGTTTTGCCCTGCTTTATTGTAATTTTGTATATTTATCTTCCAGCAGTGCTCATTACATTGGTCTAAATTCATTTTAATCCCATTTATAATAGGCTCATTGGAATGAATAATGTGTGCAGCATGTATGTACGAAGTCTGATTTTAGTGAGTGTATTTCGGCTGAACCTAAAGTTAGATTTAGCCCAGAGTTGCCATCTCAAATTCAGATTCTGCCAGATTGTTTTACTGCACTTGCAGTGGTTGAAACTAGCACTCCCTTGTAATCTCAGCAAACTTTGTTTATTTGGCAAAGAACTACTGTTAACTTAAAAATATAAAAGGGAACGAATGATGTATTGAACTATTTGTTTACTGTTTTACAAACTGAAGTTTCATGGTAACTTTTTGCAGGTTCTTAGCAAAGGCCAAACACTGGGTCCTGCTGGAGTTTTAGTTTCACTGAGGCATCCTGGTTCAGAGATAAACATCCAAGCTACAGCCACTCATCCTGGAGGAAAGTAAGTTTGTCTTGTGTTCAGAAAATGAGTGTATATTTATTTATTTATTATTTATTACATCATTTCTACCCCGCCCTTCTCACCCATCAGGGGACTCAGGGCGGCTTACAATACAAACATATACATCAGAAAAACAGTTTACATCAAATTTAAAAGTGTTTCAAAATTAAAAATCAAAATATACATTAAAAATCAGCATAATTGTACATTTAAATAAACATTTAAGGTATAGAGATTGGGAAAGAATTGATTTGATAATACTTTGTATCTTCCACATGATATTTTGTCGCGAGATAATTAAATCTAGTGTTACAGTTATCCAGTTTAATGATAGTTTTAAAATTTGTTGGTGAAAATGGAAATGGGCATTAGGAAAAAGGTGACAAAATACTTTCCGATTTGTTCTCAATATGTGACAGAGAGGGAAGGGTCAACAGATGCTTCCTTGGGGTTTAGTCTAGTGATTTGATGACTTCCTTTGATATGGATATAATTTATTTCAGAGGTTATGTTTTATCTTAATTTTAGATGTTATGTTATACAGTAAAGTCTCACTTATCCAACATAAACGGGCCGGCAGAATGTTGGATAAGTGAATATGTTGGATAATAAGGAGGGATTAAGGAAAAGCCTATTAAACATCAAATTAGGTTATGATTTTACAAATAAAGCACCAAAACATCATGTTAGACAACAAATTTGGCAGAAAAAGTAGTTCAATACGCAGTAATGCTATGTAGTAATTACTGTATTTACGAATTTAGCACCAAAATATCACGACTACAAAAATGCCTTGGATAATCCAGAATGTTGGATAAGCGAGTGTTGGATAAGTGAGACTCTACTGTAATTTGTTTTTATATGTTGGATTATTATTTTTGCTATTAGGTATGTGTTGGTTGTTGTATTCCGGCATATAATGTTTGCCGTTTTGTGATTGGAATCTTCCCTGAGTCCCTTCGGGGAGATAGGGTGGAATATAAATAGTTTTATTATTATTAGGATTACTTTGGGTTGCAACCAGAGTGGCAACTATACTTACTGTGAACAAAGAAGCAAGAGCAATTATGCAATAAAAATGAAATTCACAGATATAGGATGGGTAATACCTGGCTTGAAAACAGCCCATGTGAAAGGGTAGAAGTCCTGGTAGATCACAACTTGAACATGAGTCGAGAGTGTAATGCGGCAGCTGAAAAAGTAAATGCGATTCTAGGTTACATCAATCGTTGGATAAGCGAGTGTTGGATAAGTGAGACTACTGTACTGATAATAATACAATTTAATAATGTTAATTATATATTATATATTAAATGTAATATTACTAATAATATTACAATGTAATGATATAGTACAATATAGTAATTTAATGCTAGTATTGTACTATGCTAATAATATAATGTATTGTACGTGAATGTAATTTGTAAGCTGCTCTGAGTCCCCTTTGGGGTGAGAAGGGCGGCATATAAATGTAGTAAATAAATAAATAAGCCAAGGAGCTGGCATTGTCCATAGACACCTCCAAGGTTATGTGGCCGGCATGACTGCATGGAGTGCCGTTACCTACCTCTACTCACATTTACATGTTTTCAAACCGCTACCGTAGGTTGGCAGAAATTGGAGCTGACAGCAGGAGCTCACTCCACTCAGTCAGCAAGTTCAACAGCTCAGTGGTTTAACCCACTGCACCACTGGGGGCTCCTATATAGGTTGCTCCTATATATGCTGCTTATATAAGGTTTTAAAGCAGAAGCTAGAGGGCCATCTGTCAGGAGTATCTTGATTGTGTATTCATGAATGACAGAATGGGGTTTATTCCAACTCTAGGATTCAGAGAACTGTGTGGATCTCCCTTACTATGATTACAAAAGTAAAAATTACATAAAAATCAGCCAATCTTTCTCTATATTACAGTATCAATTAAAAGAGTATTTTACTAACCTTAACCCAACATGATATGATGACTGATGAATTGCTAATTTTTATTTTATTTGGAGTAACCCCTTTCAACATGTTACGATCCGATTGTTTTGTACTACGGTTGCTGTACTTGGTTGAGTTTGGTGAAAATTATAGCCTTGAAAAATAGGTGATGAGTTGGAAAGGCTCGTTGAGGGAGCTTGTAGAGATAAATAAAGTTCTGTTTTTTTTATTCTTTATTTTAGGTATGCCTTTTTTAAAGTGCTTCCTGGGGAATATGAAATCTTTGCGTCTCATCCCACCTGGGTGCTTGAAGAGGTAAGTGCTGCTGAAACATTTCCCAATTATTTTAAAAGCCCTAATATTTTTAGAACAGCAATTTTTTATTTGTAACAATGATCTATGATTCTGTGATTCTATTTTGATGTGTTTGTACTCATTTGAGGTACTGAATGTTTGTCTTTTTGTTTTGTGTCTGTAAACCGCTCTGAGTCCCTTCAGGGAGAGAGGGCTGTCTAGAAATAAAGTTTTTATTATTTTATTGTATGACACAGCAAACAAGACAGATATGCTGGATTTCGTATCACAAAATCTCAATTCGAACACTTCCTAAGTGTCTAGGACTGTGTGATGTATTTTCGGATGATGCGTGCAAATCCCAGTAGGGTGGCCTTTTGCAGTTGGCAGATCATGATTTTGTCAATGTCTATTGTTTCCAAATGCCGGCTGAGATCTTCTGGCACGGCACCCAGTGTGCCCATCACCACTGGGACCACCTGCCCTGGTTTATGCCAGAGTCTTTGCAGTTCAATCTTGAGGTCCTGATAGCGGCTGAGTTTTTCCTGTTGTTTTTCACCTGGGATGGCGACATCAATGATCCAAACCTTTTTCTTTTCCACAACTGTGATGTCTGGTGTGTTGTGTTCCAGAACTTTGTCAGTCTGGATTCAGAAGTCCCACAGTCTCTTTGCGTGCTCATTTTCCAAGACTTTTGCAGGTTTGTGATCCCACCAGTTCTTTGCTGCTGGGAGGTGGGACTTGAGGCATAAGTTCCCATGAATCATTCGGGCCACATAGTTGTGCCTCTGTTTGTAGTCTGTCTGTGCAATTCTCTTGCATCAGCTGAGGATATGATCAATGGTTTCATCAGTTTCCTTGCACAGTCTGCATTTTGGGTCATCAGCTGATTTTTCGATCTTGGCCTTGATTGCCTTTGTCCTGATGTCTTGCTCCTGGGCTGCAAGGATCAGGCCTTTTGTCTCCTTCTTCAGGGTCCCATTCGTGAGCCAGAGGCAGGTCTTCTCCTTATCAGCTTTTCCTTCAATTTTGTCAAGGAACTTTCCATGCAATGTTTTGTTGTGCCAGCTGTCAGCTCTAGTTTGTAGTGCGGTTTTCTTGTACTCGTTTTTTGCCTGCTGTGCTTTGAGGAGTTTCTGATTAATAATAATAATAATAATAATAATAATAATAATAATAATAATAATAATAATAATAACTTAATGTCTTGGCATCCTGTCTGATTGGAATATTGTGTGTATATTTCTGTCTATATTTTAGGCTAGCACAATGGTACGAGTAACCAGTTCCAATGCATATGCCTCTGGCCCTCTGGTTGTAGCGGGTTACAATGTTTCGGGATCTGTCCGGAGTGATGGGGAGCCCATGAAAGGCGTCATGTTCCTCCTTTTTTCATCATCGGTCTCTAAGGAGGTCAGTAGCCCACTGTCACACATAACTATGTTTTGCTGACGTGTCATTCCCCCCCCCCCCCCATTTTTCATGTGCTATCCTCCAAAAATATGTTTCAAGTAAAGTTTAGAGTTGTTCATAATAAGCCAACATTTCCTGTTGCCTCCCTTTGGTTTATTTATTTATTTACAGTATTTATATTCTGCCCTTCTCACCCCGAAGGGGACTCAGGGTGGATCACATTATATACATACAGGGCAAACATTCAATGCCCATATACACATAGAACCGAGACAGAGACAGACGCAGAGGCAATTTAACCTTCTCCTGAGAGGATGTTCGATTCTGGCCACGGGGGGGGGGGGGGGGGAGCAGCTGCTTCATCATCCACTGTGACGGCACTTCCTCATTCCAACGTCGTAAATTAGTTAAATTTGCCTCCCCACTTTATAAGTGGTACCTTATTTCCTACTTGATAGATGCAACTATCTTTCGGGTTGCTAGGTCAGCAACGAGCAGGGGCTATTTTTTATTTTTTAATTGACGGGTGCTCACCCCGCCACGGGCTGGCCTCGAACTCATGACCTCATGGTCAGAGTGATTTATTGCAGCAGGCTGCTCACCAGCCTGCACCACAGCCCGACCCCATAGTAAACTCACCCTTTTCTTTTTCTCCAGGATGTCATGGGCTGCAACGTCTCTCCAGTGGAAGGCTTTTCCGAAAGGGATGATTCTCTTCTCTATCTCTGCAATGTCATATCCAAGGAGGATGGCTCTTTTACTTTCCTTTCTTTGCCAAGTGGGAAATACACTGTCGTAAGTAATGAGAGAAACTCTTGCGCTATCAGGAATGAGTATTTATTTATGAAATACATTCTACCCAACTGGCAAGTGTCCTCGGTAATGATTTATGCATGTTACAAAAGCACTTGGCCAAAACAAATGACAGCAGAAGCAGTAGCAAAATGTTAAAACATTAGGATGTTGATAGCTAGAATTCATGTTAGAATACCTTACGTTTTTGTAATACTGTATCGTATTCGTCCCGGTGGCGAAGTGCGTTAAAGTGCTGAGCTGTTGAACTTGCAGACCGAAAGGTGCCAGGTTCAAATCCCGGGAGCGGAGTGAGCACCCGCTGTTAGCTCCAGCTTCTGCCAACCTAGCAGTTCGAAAACATGCCAATGTGAGTAGATCAATAGGTACTGCGGGAAGGTAACGGCGCTCCATGCAGTCATGCCGGCCACACGACCTTGGAGGTGTCTACGGACAATGCCGGCTCTTGGGCTTAGGAATGGAGATGAGCACCAAACCCCAGTTAAAACACTATTAAAACACATTCAACAAGATACACAGAGTTTAGATATTAGTTAAAATCCACTGATGAAACACAAAGAATAGAAGCATTTGTGGTCAATAACAACCGTGTTGCTTGTGTTGAGTACGGAATCTGGTGAAAGGAACAAGGTTTATCCTTACTCTCCCACACCCGGTGTTCAGCATAATGCCTGCAATATGAATTCTGCTTGCTTGATTTTCCAGATCTTTCAAAAGGTGTTGGGTGGGTAGGGGAGAATCACTAGTCTTAGAAAGCGTTGTTCTTCATGATCAATCATTTTAGTCCAAAACATAACCCAAGGTCTGGCTTTTGAGAAACCTGTTTCACACCCTTCTAGGTTCCCTTTTACAGAGGGGAGAGAATTACTTTTGATGTCGCTCCATCGAGATTGGACTTCACTGTAGAACATGACAGTCTGAAAATTGAGGTAAGTTGTTATTATTTTTTGACATACATATTGTGACTTTCTGTAGCATACTTGGTTCTCCACCTTGCCATGCAGTCCTCACAACAAACTTGGCAGAGAGGTCAGGCTTTGAGATACATCTTGGAAGCATATCTTTGGTGAATGGGAGGAGACCTTCATTGATGTAATTCAAAATCTTCATCTATATACAGTAGAGTCTCACTTATCCAACACTCACTTATCCAACGTTCTGAATTATCCAATGCCTTTTTTAGTCAATGTTTTCAATGCATTGTGATATTTTGGTTCTAAATTCGTAAATACAGTAATTGCTACATAGCATTAATGTGTAATGAACTACTTTTTCTGTCAAATTTGTTGTATAACATGATGTTTTGGTGTTTAATTTGTAAAATCATAACCTAGGCTTTTTCTTAATCTCTCCTTATTTTCCAATATATTCGCTTATCCAACGTTCTGCTGGCCCGTTTATGTTGGATAAGTGAGACTCTACTGTATATAGAGGGGGGAGGGAAATATTAAAGAGGTATACAATAGGCATGTCCGATCGATGGAAAAAGTGTTTCAATTCTCGTTTCTAAAGTACGGGGCGCTGGCGCTTCGATATAGAAAGTATTTACGATTTTTTCACCCAAAAATTTCGGATATTTCCAAAAATTCATAATGATTCTAAATGTTTCTAGAATGGTGGACGCGCATGCGCAATCGCCAAAAAAAAAAAAAAAAAAGGAACCGGGGGGGGGGGGGACTTTTACAGGCTCTCCCGCCCTCATTTCTTGAGCTATCCTCATCAAATTTGCAAATAAGCTCCCATTCTAGGTAGGTTGCAGAAACAAAATTATTTTTAAAATATTTTTAAAAATATATTTTAAAAAAATTGGGGGGGGGGAAATCAACAAAACATTAAGAGACAATTAGAGAATGGGCCAACAATGGTTCGAATTACATTGCTGGTTGCGCTGTGAGACAATGTCTCGGAATGCGTATCAAAAAGCGAGAACAATCCGAAATAATTCCGATATACGATTCAAAACGATTTTTGGACATGTCTAGTATACAGTGTTTCCTCACTGCTTCGCAGTTCACTTTTTGCGGATTCACTGTTTCACGGTTTTTCAATAAACTCTAAAAGACTATTATAAATCGCTAAAATTTACAATTCACAGGGAGGAGGGACAAGCTGGAGGGAGAGAAAAGGAGCCCAAGCGGCAACGGGAGGAGAAGGAGGCGATTTATCCACGCACGATTTTCACTTATTGCATCCTGGCATTTCACCCCGGTTCCTTTCTTTTTCTTTTATTTCAAGCCCATCTTCCATGTCATGGGCTTCTCAGTTACAGGGAGGGTTCTGAACAGCCCGGAAGGCGAAGGCGTTGCCGATGCTACTGTTATGTTGAATAGCCAAATTAAAGGTGAGTGACATCTGTTGAACAACGGATCGAAAAGTGGGGATTTGTTTAGAGTTTTTAATTAAAACAGGATGACAGTTTCATGTGTGTAGCTACAGAAGGGCTGTTTTGAAAACGAGTGCTTTCTTTATCTGCTTTGCTATGAGCTGCATCCCTTTCACTTGCCTCCTTCCTTTCCCTTTTCCTTTTCTCTTATAGTCACAACAAAGTCGGATGGTTCTTTCCGCCTTGAAAATATAACCACTGGCACATACACCATCCAAGCCCAGAAAGAACACATCTTCTTTGAGAATATTATGGTGAAAATTGCTCCAAACACTCCCCAGCTGGCAGACATCATAGCGACCGAGTAAGTCTCCTTGCAATACCTACAAAAATACACTAACGTTGAATTTCACAGAAAGTGGAGCCAAAAAGAAACGGCCTATCTCCCCAAGGGGACTCGGGTCGTATTCCTGCATACAGTGGAAAACTTCAATGCCTCTATAAAACAAACAAATACTGACATAAAATCCTAGAGAAACACCGTATATGAAAATAACATTAAAACCTAGCATCACATTAAAGCCTAACATCAGTAAATTAAACCTAACATCAATAAATTAAACGACATGTCGTCAAACGAAATTATGTAATAACATAAAATCTAAACAAACATCCACATTAATGTATGGCACTTTGTCACAGACAGATCGCCACCAGATAAGATTCAACACAGTTTATTAAAGATACAGAACCAAAAACGCCCGTAAAAAACAAAGGGCTAGGCAAACACTCGCCTTCAATATGAAAAGATACTAAAAAACGGTTCAAAAGATAAACCGGATTAAACAGGAGTTTAATCCGAGTTAAACCAAAAATGCTTACTTCAGCCTGGCACTTTAAACAAACAAAATCTGATAAACAAAGATTCAATGAAACGTAAATAACTGGCAGCAGATTCCTCTCTGCTACTCAACAGCTGTGGTTGAATAACTAAGTTGTTACTCCTCCGCGCAGCAAGCGAACTCCGGGTCCAAACACATCAATCAGGGCAGAAGCAGTCAGCGGGGTCCCAATCCGGTCCAAGGTCGAAAGCCAGGTATAGATGTCTGTAGTTCACCAGTTCCACCGATAATCACAGAAAGGATAGTCCGAGGTCGTAGTCAGTCAGTCAGTCCAGCGTCAATCCAGAGTAGGCAATTAATGTCCGTCAAAAAGACGACGGAAGTCCAAGCTATTAAGATTAAACACAAGTTGCACAGGAAAACCCCACACAGTTCCTCCCGCCGTCTATGCCCAGTGTCCTTGGTAACTTACGTATTCAGCAAACGAATCACACCCGTCTTCAGGAATTTCCCCAACAAGAGCCCAAGCGTTCGTCCAGATTACCTTGCCCAACGCAATTAGCCCCAGATTCTAAACCCCATTTTATGCCAGTTTACAACTCCTCATCGCTGTCAGCTGCTATCCTAATTCCCGGTGCCTCATCCTCCTCCTCCTCATCAGAGCTGAAACACCTTTGACTACGCCCCACACCATCCCCAGCTGTGGATCCCGTCCCATCCCTCCAGCTCGTCCACGGGTCTAATCCTGAAACCCCCCAGTCGCCTCCCACACTATTATTGCCGGTGACACCCAAATCCTCCCTCCCACGAGTCCATTCCATGTCATCCTCCTCTGAGCTGACCACCTCTTCCTCCATTCCCTCGGTAAAACCCTCAAAGGAGTCTTCGTCCGTTGGTTCTGCAAATAAGTCCCGCAGCCGCTTCCTTTCGCGCTCCTCAAGAGAGTCTGACTCCCGAGGAGTCTTACGACCACGTCTCCCAGTATCGGAGCCAGAAGGCTCAACCATAACACACTTAGCCACACATTTCACTACTCAAAAGCTCTGGACCTAATGCCCAGATGTCTAAATGCAGTTGTGGCTTCATTTAATTGCCCACGTGAATGTCTTGTTCCCTTCTGTACTAGATTCAGCATATGTGGACAGATCTTAGTGACCCGCTTCCCTGACTCTATCAAGCAGATCAACAAATACAAGGTTACTTTGTGGCCCCAAGAGAAGGACAAAGCAATGCTGGTGACGACAGAAACCGACACCCGTGGGGCGTTTTGTTTCAAGGCCAAGTCCGGTTCATATATCATCCAGGTAAGTCAGTCAATGTTTATACTGATCAAAGGTATTTGTTTACTAGTAAAGAAAATCGGACTTGTATTATTTATTTATTATTTATTAGCAACATTTATATCCCACCCATCTCACCCCGAAAGAGACTCAGGGCAGCTTACAAGCCATATGTACGTACAATATATTATATTATTAACACAGCACAATATAAGCACTATAAATTATTATATTGTACTATAACACTATATTGTAATATTACAGTAGAGTCTCACTTATCCAACGTTCTGGATTATCCAACGCATTTTTGTAGTCAATGTTTTCATCATCTTCTTCAATGTAAATGTGCTTATGTAGCCTTTTAATAATACGTAATACAGTAAAATAATAAATGTAAGAACAATAATACAGTAAAATAATAAATGTAATGATAATGAGTAGAATAATAAATGTAATAATACCAATAATAGTAGAGAAAAATAATAAATGTACCTTAGCTCTTTGAGTATAATCCGACCCAACTAAAATAATAAATGTAATGATAATAATAGAGTAGAATAATAAATGTAATAATACCAATAATAGTAGAGAAAAATAATAAATGTACCTTAGCTCTTTGAGTATAATCCGACCCAACTAAAATAATAAATGTAATGATAATAATAGAGTAGAATAATAAATGTAATAATACCAATAATAGTAGAGAAAAATAATAAATGTACCTTAGCTCTTTGAGTATAATCCGACCCAACTAAAATAATAAATGTAATGATAATAATAGAGTAGAATAATAAATGTAATAATACCAGTAATAATAGAGAAAAATAATGTACCTTAGCTCTTTGAGTATAATCCTACCCAACTAAAATAATAAATGTAATGATAATAATAGAGTAGAATAATAAATGTAATAATACCAGTAATAGTAGAGAAATATAATAAATGTACCTTAGCTCTTTGAGTATAATCCGACCCAACTAAAATAATAAATGTAATGATAATCATAGAGTAGAATAATAAATGTAATAATACCAATAATAATAGAGAAAAATAATAAATGTACCATATATATACTCGAGTATAAGCTGACCCGAATATAATAATAAATGTAATGATAATAATAGAGTAGAATAATAAATGTAATAATACTAGTAATAATAATAGAGAAAAATAATAAATGTACCATATATTCTCGAGTATAAGCCGACCCGAATATAAGCCAACCAGGACCCTCACCCGAGTATAAGCCGAGGGGGGCTTTTTCAGTCCTAAAAAAGGGCTGAAAAACTTGGCTTATACTCGAGTATATACGGTATTTCTTTTCACATAAAAGTAATTCTTAGCATTGTTCTGTTTCCTCTAGGTCCTTGTTCCTGAAACAGAAGCCAGAGCAGGTCTTGCTTTGAAGCCCAAAACGTTTCCTGTGACCGTTTCCGCCAAGCCAGTCCTGGATGTGACCTTCTCCCAATTCCTGGCCTCTGTCTCAGGAAAAGTGATCTGCTTAGGTAAGATGTGTGTTGAGAAGCGAAGCGGTTGGATCACGTGGACTTGTGGCTGATTTGAAAATGGGTCCTTGGCTTTAGGCTTCATGTCTGGAGCAGCCTTGCAGAATTATATCATTCAGAATGGCTTGGGCCAGCGCCTGCAATAATATTAATAATAATAATCTGCACGCATCATCCGAAAATACATCAGACAGTCCTAGACACTTGGGAAGTGTTCGACTTGTGATTTTGTGATACGAAATCCAGCATATCTATCTTGTTTGCTGTGTCATAATAATAATAATAGTAATAAATATAGGAAAATAATACATGTAGTAATAAATAGAGTAAAATAATAAATATAATAATAATAAGATCAGAGTAAAATAATAAATGTATTAATAATAAAAATAGAGTAAAATAAATGTAATAGTAGCAACAATAATAGAGAAAAATAATAATAAATGTAATACAGTAGAGTTTCACTTATCCAACACTTGCTTATCCAACGTTCTGGATTATCCAACACATTTTTGTAGTCAATGTTTTCAATACATCGTGATATTTTGGTGCTAAATTTGTAAATACAGTAATTACTACATCGCATTACTGCGTATTGAACTATACTTTTTCTGTCAAATTTGTTGTTAAACATTATGTTTGGGTGCTTCATTTGTAAAATCATAACTTAATTTGATGTGTAATAGGCTTTTCCTTAATCCCTCCTTATTATGCAACATATTCGCTTATCCAACGTTCTGCTGGGCCGTTTATGTTGGATAAGTGAGACTCTACTGTAATACCAATAATAATAGAGAAAAATACTAAATGAGTCTTGGCTTTTAGGCTTCATGTCTGGAGCAGCCTTGAAGAATTATATCATTCAGAATGGCTTGGGCCAGTGCCTGTAATAATAATAATAATAATAATAATAATAATAATAATAATAATAATAATAATAATAATAAATACAGGAAAATAATACATGTAGTAATAAATAGAGTAAAATAATAAATATAATAATAATAAGATCAGAGTGAAATAATAAATGTATTAATAATAAAAAATAGAGTAAAATAAATTTAATAGCAACAATAATAGAGAAAAATAATAAATGTAATAATACCAATAATAATAGAGAAAAATAATAAATGTACTATATATTCTCAAGTATAAGCTGACCTAAATATAAGCCAATCAGGACCCTCACCCGAGTATAAGCTGAGGGGGGCTTTTTCAGTCTTAAAAAAGGGCTGAAAAACTAGGCTTGTACTTGAGTATATACAGTAAATGTCAAAGCAAGTTCATTGCAGCTATATTTGTCAAAAGAACTGTCATTGGTTATACCAAATTTTATTTAATGCATAGACCATAGGTCTTTCGCATACAAGACAAACAAACAAATACACAAAAGCCAGACCATCAAATACAATATAAAACATGCCATTAAAACCCTATATAAAGCATTAAAACATTAAAATGCTGCAAATATCAATGTCAGGATATGACCTTCAAATACTACATATTTTGTGGATTAGCACCAACATAATTAAAAACAAGATAAAACCAAGAAAGTACAGCATTATTAAAATCCAAGCATTGGTTATAACCTCCTATTCAGTATACACTTGATGGTAGATGAAGTTTTTTTCCCCATGGTGTGATACGGAAAACAACATAAGAGTCCTTAAAGTAATGATAATAAATAAATAATAAATCTTTATTTACATCCCGCTTTTCTCCTTCACGGGTCTCGAAGCGGTTTACAACATATTAAAATCATGTAAACAAACATCCAAAGACATCAATAAAAAGTGTAAAACAATAATAACATAAATTCACATTCTTTTTTAAAAAATACTTTTTATTAAGATTTCTTTTATAATACAGTAATAATATAATAGTAATAAAGAAGAAAAAGGAAAAGGAAAAAAGAAAAGAGAAAAAGAAAGATTAATATATAGATATGAAAAAAGGGACATAAATAGAACAGATTTAAGACTGCAAGTTAGAGTATCTGTTTTGCTATGTTTATTACCTACACTAAATTGTGTATATTCTGGAAAAAAATAATTAAAATTTTTGTTATTATTGTTATAGTTACTTAATTGAAGTATATATATATATAGCGCATAGGCAAAGAAGAAATTGAAATATAAACATAGGTTAAAATTATCAGGATAGAGAAACGATGTTACATAGAAAAATGATTGGTTGTTTTGACTTCCTGGTATCTTCCAGAGGTCTGTTCCTTTTCTATTTTTCTGTTCTGTTCTTGTTTTCTCCCTTTCTTGTTTCTTCCCCTTTCTTTTTGTACATAGTTTTATTTTTACAAATAGTTCTTATCATATCAATATTTTTTTATTCTTTAACATGAGATATTCATTTACCTGTTTCCAGTTGGTTTCCTTTATTTTCATCCCTTTTTTCTTAGTCATGAGAAAGGCAAGCCTATCCATATTTCTAATTTCTAAGATTTTTGTAATCCAGGTTTCTTCATCATCATGATTTTTCCATAACTTAGCATAACACTGTCTTGCGGCTGTGGTTAGTAAGAATAACAATTTGTCTGTATTTTTTTCCATCTTTGTTTCATGTATTCCTAGTAGAAATGTTTCTGGTTTCCATGGTATAGCAATGTTTAGAATCTTCTGAAGCTCCTTATGTATTGTTTTCCAGAATTTTTTCGCCTTTTCACATGTCCACCATATGTGGAAATATGTTCCTTCTCTCTGCTTGCATTTCCAGCAGCTTGTGTTGGTATTCTTGTAACATTTCCCCAGTTTTTTTGGTGTCATGACACCAAAAAAACATAAATTCACATTCTTGTGGCATTGTGTCAGATCATGGTAGTGTGCGCTCTGTAAGAAGCAAGCGATTCTTTGGTTGTATTGAGGAGCAAAATTCATCTTTTTTCATCCTTACTCTTTCTTTTCTTTTGTTATTTGATGTCTTTCTCAGATGCGTGTGGCGAGTTGACCGTGACTCTTCAGTCTGTGACCCGTCAGAGTGAAAAGCGCAGCCTCCAGCTTGCTTCAAAGTCCAACTCGGTGACTTTCATATTTGAAAATGTACTTATGGGCAAATACAAAAGTGAGAGTGATGCAAAACTTATTTTTTTATTATTTCCTTGGCCACTGTTATGAATTACTGGAGGGCTGTGTTTACTTGTTTATTTTTATGCTGCTTTTAAAATACAGTTAGCTATCGGAAGGACTTGCCATTACAAGTCATTAAATGCTATATTCAGCCCTTTTCAAGGTAGTTTTTTTTTCCTTAGGAAACACTATTGTATAATGATTGGAATATTGTACTAAATGTTGGAAGACACGGGTTCTAGTCCCTACCTAACTATGACGCTGCTTGATTTTGAATCACTGCTTGTCATTTTAGCCATTTTCTCAGGATTATTGTCAGAATGAAATGAATGATGGATGCCACCTTGATCTCATTGAAATAAAGGTGGAAGACAAATGTAGGAAATAAATAAATAAAATAATAAAAATAAAATTGAAACTACAGTAGAGTCTCACTTATCCATAAATAAAATAAAATTAAAAAAAAATATCCAACATAAACGGGCCGGCAGAATTATAACATATTGTATATACATATAATATTCATAATATTATATTGTAATACGATATAATACTAATAATATAATATAATAATATTAATTATATACAGTAGAGTCTCACTTATCCAACATAAACGGGCTGGCAGAATGTTGGATAGGTGAATATGTTGGATAATAAGGAGGCATTAAGGAAAAGCCTATGAAACATCGAATTAGGTTATGATTTTACAAATTAAGCACCAAAACATCATGTTAGACAACAAATTTGGCAGAAAAAAATTCAATACGCAGTCATGCTATGTAGTAATTACTGTATTTATGAATTTAACACAAAAATATCACGATATATTGAAAACATTGACTACAAAAATGTGTTGGATAATCCAGAACGTTGGATAAGCGAGTGTTGGATAAGTGAGACTCTACTGTACTTGCTGCTTGATTTTGAACCACTGTTTGTCATCCTAGCCATTTTCTCATGATTATTGTCAGAATGAAATGAATGATGGATAATAATAATAATAATAATTTATTTTTCTATCCTGCCACCATCTTTCCGAAGGGACTCGGGGCGGCTAACATGGGGCGATGCCCAAAACAAAACAGAATAAAGTTATTACAACGTATATCAAAACAAAAACAGTAATAACATAAATAAAATAAAATAAACAATTTAAACATTTTAAAAATACACCTTGATCTCATTAAAATAAACAATTTACCGGCAAACATTTTAAAAATACACCTTGATCTCATTAAAATAAACAATTTACCAGTAAACATTTTAAAAATACACCTTGATCTCATTAAAATAAACAATTGACCGGTAAACATTTTAAAAATACACCTTGATCTCATTAAAATAAACAATTTACCGGTAAACGTTTTAAAAATACACCTTGATCTCATTAAAATAATGGTGGAAGACAAATGTAGATAATAAATAAAATAAAATAATAAAAATAAAATTGAAAAATAGATATCTTGAGCTCATTGAAGGAAATGTTGGATATATATATAGTAGACATGTCCAAAAAATCATTTTGAATCGTATATCGGAATTATTTCGGATTGTTCTCGCTTTTTGATACGCATTCTGAGACATTGTCTCACAGCGCAACCAGCAATGTAATTCGAACCATTGTTGGCCCATGCTCTAATTGTCTCTTAATGTTTCATTAATTTTTCCCCCCAAAATTTTTTAAAATATATTTTTAAAAATATTTTTAATTTTTTGTTTTGTTTCTGCAACCTACCTAGAATGGGAGCTTAGCGCAGCCTAACATGGCTGCCGCTCCCCGGCCAATCAGAAGCTTCCATGATAGACGCAAAGGTGGGGGCTAGGGTTGATGAGGATAGCTCAAGAAATGAGGGCGGGAGAGCCCTGTAAAAGTCCCCCCCCCCCCCGGGTTCCTTTTTTTTTTTGCGATTGCGCATGCGCGTCTGCCATTTTAGAAACATTTAGAATCATTATGAATTTTCGGAAATATCCGAAATTTTTGGGTGAAAAAATCGGAAATACTTTCTATATCGAAGCACCAGTGCCCCCTACTTTAGAAACGAGAATTGAAACATTTTTTTCATCGATCGGACATGCCTAATATATAGTATGACCCTCTTACCCACAATTTTGATTACAATTTTGAGTCCTTCTATGTACAACAGCTCACACGATGCCTCTTTTTTTAGTGAGCATTATCCGTGAAGACTGGTGCTGGAAGAATAAATCCTTAGAACTTGAGATTTTGGAAGAAGATGTCTCCGAGGTAGAATTCCGCCAGACGGGATATATGCTGAGGTGCTCTCTTTCCCATGCAATCACTTTGGTAAGTAAAAAGCAGTTCAGGAATCATAACAATATGACTATATGGCCATGACTATATGGACTTTTCTTACATATTTCCTGAGAAAGAAGATTAACGTATACTCAACTATCAAACAGCATTTACTATTACAGTAGAGTCTCGCTTATCCAACATTCGCTTATCCAACATTCTGGATAATCCAACGTAGTCTGCCTTTTAGTAGTTAATGTTTTTGTAGTCAGTGTTTTCAATACATCGTGATATTTTGGTGCTAAATTCATAAATACAGTAATTACTACATAGCATTACTACGCATTGAACTACTTTTTCTGTCAAATTTGTTGTATAACATGATGTTTTGGTGCTTAATTAAAAGTACAGTAGAGTCTCACTTATCTAGCACTCACTTATTCAACGTTCTGGATTATCCAACGCATTTTTGTAGTCAGTTTTTTCAATACATCGTGATATTTTGGTGGTAAATTCGTAAATGCAGTAATTACTACATAGCATTACTGCGCATTGAACTACTTTTTTGTCAAATTTGTTGTATAATATGATGTTTTGGTGCTTAATTTGTAAAATCATAACCTAATTTGGTGTTTAAAAGGCTTTCAGTTGGTCATGGGACTTCTCTGTGCCAAGTTTGGTCCTGGTCCATTTTCTGCTTTATGTTATTTTATCATTTTATTTTATTTCTATGATGTTATACTGTATTATTGTGTTTTAATTTGTTTTATTTTACTCTTGTTTTGTTATATTGTTTTCTTAATCATGTTTGTGTTTGCTTTTTGGTCCTGGCCCTATGTTAGCCGCCCTGAGTCCCCTCGGGGAGATGGAGGCGGGATAGAAAAAGTATTATTATTATTATTATTATTATTATTATTATTATTATTATTATTATTATTATTATTATTGATGGGTATAACATGCTGATTCTGGAGCATTGTACCACAACTCCTCAGTTATGAGATAACTTCATTGTGCAGTTACATTCTTTTTTCACTGACTATGCATGATTATAAGTGTCTGTGGATAAGGGAAAGTGAAATATAATCTTCCCAAATCTGGAAGGCCATGTTTACCCAACCTCTAAGATCAGTATTTTAACGGGATTTAGCTAGTTCATTTTTGACCATATCTAAACATGTGAAAATTTAGCTAGTTTAAATAGCTGAGGGTTTGAGATGAGCACTATCCTTGGCAGTAAAATCTGAAAATTTCATAAGTCTTGAATTTTCTTTTACAAAGTTGGCCCCTGCTTGTTCTCTTCTTTCATGTATTTTTTTTTTAATATTAGGAGTTCTACCAGGATGGAAATGGACCAGAGAATGTTGGCATTTACAACTTATCCAAAGGAGTGAACCGGTTCTGTCTTTCCAAACCTGGTAAATGTTTTCACATCTTTCTAACTGCAAGTCAGCTTTGTGCGGAGGCAGAACAGGGGTAGATTTGCTGTGCCTTGTATTTTAAAAAATTTCTCTGTACATCATTTTGAAGTGTGAAATGTGCCTGAAGTGTTAAGCATATGTTGGCTTCATGTCTTCTAGGTGTATATGAAGTAACACCACGTTCCTGTCATCGATTTGAACATGAATACTATACTTATGACACGTAAGCATGGCTCACAAAGGATGTAAATTGCTTGCAATTCTAATAATAATAATAATAAAACTTTATTTATACCCCGCCACCATCTCCCCAATGGGGACTCGGGGCGGCTTACATGGGGCCATGCCCAAGACAATACAATAAACCATAACATAATACAATTAAATAATACATTACATAAAATAAACAGTACA
The DNA here is from genome assembly GCF_035594765.1 of Anolis carolinensis. Taxonomy (NCBI): domain Eukaryota; kingdom Metazoa; phylum Chordata; class Lepidosauria; order Squamata; family Anolidae; genus Anolis; species Anolis carolinensis. The sequence goes on along the minus strand of NW_026943824.1, from coordinate 18,925,771 downwards.
ACATAAGATCAAAACAGCAATATAACACGAGCGGGCCGCATGAATACATTTAAAAACTAGATTAAAAATTAATTCTGTACTTGTCTTCCAAGTGTGTAGTTTATAGGTTACCTGGGAAGGCCAAGAGCTTGATCACTGGTCCCATTCTAAATATCTCGATGTCACGTTAGATTGAACATTAACATATAGGAAACCCTGTGCGAACACCAAGCATTTCTCTCTATTCCTCTCTTACCCTCCCTTTTCAGTGTGTTTTCCAAAGCCTCCCTTGCTCTTAACCAAGGGAATGTTTTGAAAAGGGAGAGAAACCCTTGCAAAACAGGAAGAAGAAATATATATATCCGTTAATCTTATGAAAGCATTTTCTCCTGAAATATTTGCTAAACTCTCCTACAGATATATAGGCATTAACCCCCTGCATGCATTTGCAATCCCTATGTACTTATATATCTGTATCTATCTATATACATTCATTTTACACAGTAGAGTCTCACTTATCCAACCTTCACTTATCCAATGTTCTGTATTATCCAACACAGTCTGCCTTTTAGTAGTCAATGTTTTTGTAGTGAATGTTGCAATGCTTTGGTGCTAAATTCATAAATACAGTAATTACTACATAACATTACTGTGTATTGAACTGCTTTTTCTGTTAATTTGTTGTAAAACATGATGTTTTGGTGCTTAATTTGTAAAATCATAATGTAATTTTTTGTTTAATAGGCTTTTTTCTTAATCCCTCCTTATTATCCAACATTTTCGCTTATCCAGTGTTCTGCCGGCCCATTAGTCTTGGATAAGTGAGACTCTACTGTATATGAATTTCCCCTCATATTTGCAGGTCCTTGCAAATCCTATATACATATACAGTAGAGTCTCACTTATCCAACGTTCTGGATTATCCAACGCATTTTTGTCATCAATGTTTTCAATATATCATGATATTTTGGTGCTAAATTTGTAAATACAGTAATTACTACATAGCATTAATGTGTAATGAACTACTTTTTCTGTCAAATTTGTTGGATAACATGATGTTTTGGTGCTTAATTTGTAAAATCATAACCTATTTTGATGTTTAATAGGCTTTTTCTTAATCTCTCCTTATTATCCAACATATTTGCTTATCCAACATTCTGCTGGCCTGTTTATGTTGGATAAGTGAGACTCTACTGTAAACGAATTTCCCCTCAGATGTTTGCAGGTCTTTGCAAATCCTATATACATATAGATCCATGTACCTGTATATCTGTATCCATATATATACATTATTTAACCTACTGATGCCTCAATTAATGTAATTTTATCGGTATCTGTTTTTATTTTGAAATTTACCACTAGCTGCTTCATTTCCCACCCTCGGCTTATAGTCGGATCAATAAGTTATCCCAGTTTTTTGTGGTAAAATTAAATGCCCCAGTTTATATTCAGCTTGGCTTATACATGAGTATATACGATAAGTATCAGCTTTTCAATTAGCTCTTCTTTTTTGGCAGTTTGTTTCCTTGCTTCTAGAACTGAAGTGTAATAGAATTCAAGACGGTTTAAGCCATTTTAAGTGTCTCTTTTTGGCTGGTTCTCTTTTCCAGGTCTGCTCCAAGTATTCTTACACTGACCGCAATTCGGCACCATGTCCTTGGAACAATAACAGCAGATAAACTGATGGATGTCATGGTTACCATTAAGTAAGGACATATCTTTTATGCGTGTTATCGGGATAAACAGAAATACTAAAGATCTCACCTGTGTTTAGTTGAAATATTGTTGTCAGTTTTTATTATTTAACCCATATTTTGCCTTTCCCACGCTATTTCGACTCGAGGTGGCTTACAAATAACACAACGTAACAAAAATTGAAAAAAATTCTGTCCTGGTTTGAAATTGTTATTTCCTATTTAATTGTGCGGTCCGTACTTTGAAAGCAGTTGTTCTACTCCAGAAACTTGGTTTTTGTGGCTGGAACAAACTAGGTTGAATTTCCTGAGGCGGCTCGCTGAGATATTCATTGAAAAACTATAACAAAATGTGCTGCAGGGATATTCTATCCCTAATATGGACCATGTTAATCTGTTGAAATGTGGATGATGGATGTGAGGTGAATAAATTGAGACACTTACAGACTTCCGTCTCAATGTTCCCCTCTATTCGGCAACTCAGTATCTGCTTAGTAGCACGAACAAATAAGACTGCATAACTGTCAGCCGATCCCAGCGGTAATTAGTTTATTTACAAGTATTTACATAGATAGTAGTCAGAGCTACTCGGACACATGTTTCTCCGACAGCAAGATTAATGGCGACTGAAAGAACTCTTATCAGTAAAGATTAACTCCTCCCAAATTCCATTGTCTGTGACATTGCTTTTCTCTCTAGGCAGTAAATCATTGCTCTATGCGATTAACTACTTCAGTACTGGATTACTAACTGAAGAAAATTTACATTGAAACAATAAATAAATAAATAAATAAATATAAAGTATGAACATCCTAAGTACATACATGGTGCAGTAGAGTCTCACTTATCCAACATAAATGGGCCGGCAGAACGTTGGATAAGCGAAAATGTTGGATAATAGTGAATATTATATGTATATATAATACTAGCTTTGCCCGGCCACGTGTTGCTGTGGCAAAGTGGTGGTGGTATTGGTTAAAAATTGTTGTGTAATTTTTATTTGACGTTATTTGCAATTTTTTATTAATTTTATTGTAAGTTATATTTTTATTTATTATATTTTATTATTTTCTTGTATTATTTTTAGTTATTTTCTGTTACTATAGTATTTTATTGTATCAATTTTTTAGTGTTTTTTATTTTTTTTATTGGGTTGCTAGGAGACCAAGTTGGGGGAGATTAGCCTTCTAACTGGCAGCAATTGGATAAAAGCAATTATTCCTCTCTCTCAAATTAGGACTTTATTTTTCTTTTCTTTTTGTTGTATCAACCTAGAGGCGTGGATGATGGGTTGTGTTGTCAAATTTCGAGGTTGGAGGGCCTGTAGTTTTGTTGTTTTGTGGGTCGCCGTGATGCAATCACTCTTTTATATATATAGATGTTATAATTATTATATATTAATTATATATTCATATTTTAATTATGTTGACTGGTATTGTCCCCATGTAAGCTCCCCGCCTATTCAGAATACAAAAGTAAAGTTATCATCATCATCAAAATACACAGAACAAAACAAGGCATAAAGTGAATAATAATAGTATTGCAGTCATACCAGCCAATGGTTCAATCTCCTTCCAGAGGCTGAAAAAGTTACTTTGTGGAAGGACAACTTTTTGAGAAGTCAGTTACAGTTTTTGCAGTTTAGTCGACTTCTTCCATGTTTTTAAGAATGAACCAATTAGGAAATGACATTTATAACAAACATCGGGCTGTGGCGCAGGCTGGAGAGCAGCTGCAATCAATCACTGCAATGAATCACTCTGACCAGGAGGTCATGAGTTTGAGGCACGCTCGGAGCCTATGTTTGTTTGTCTTTGTTCTATGTTAAAAGGCATTGAATGTTTGCCTTTATGTGTCATGTGATCCGCCCTGAGTCCCCTTCGGGGTGAGAAAGAAGGGCGGAATATAAATGCTGTAAATAAATAAATAAATGTAGCGTTGTTTATTGACAGATTGGCTTTTCTCTTTCGTTTCCTTAGATCCTCGATTGACAGCGAACCGGATTTGGTGCTGGGCCCGTTGAAATCGCAGCAGGAGGTGCGGCGGGAGCAGCAGCTGGCGGAAATCCAGGCCCGTCGGCAGGAGCGGGAGAAGAAAGGCCCCGAGGAAGAAGGGTCGGAGCCCCCGGTGCAGCAAAGGGTGGAGCAGCTGCAAGGCCCCTTCCACTACGAGTTCTCCTACTGGGCAAGGTGGGTTGGCCTTGTCTCCTGGGAAGTTGGTCCCACTAGGGTTGTTGTATGTTGGATGTTCGGGCTGTGTGGCCATGTGCCAGAAGCATTCTCTCCTGACGTTTCGCCCACATCTATGGCAGGCATCCTCAGAAGTTGTGAGGTCTGTTGGAAACTAGGCAAGGAAGGTAAATATATATCTGTGGAGAGTCCAGGGTGTGACAAGAGTCCTTTGTCAGTTGGAAGCCAGCGCAAATGTTGCAGTTAATCACCCTAATTAGCATTGGAAAGGTTTGTCTCTTGCCTGGGGGGCATCCTTTGTTCAGAGTCATTAGCCGTCCTTGGGGCTCCTCTGCCCTCAGAGTGTTGCTTCCCATCTACTGTTTTGATTTTTGAATTTTTTAAATACTGGTAGCCAGATTTTGTCCATTTTCATGGTTTCCTCCTTTCTGTTGAAGTTGTCCACATGCTTGTGGATTTCAATGGCTTCTCTGTGTTGTCTGACATGATAGTTGTATTTATTATGCAATGCTTTTGACATGAAATAAAAAAAATATTGTTGCTACTATAGTAGAGTCTCAATAATAATAATAATAATAATAATAATAATAATAATAATAATAATAATAATAATAAAACTTTATTTATATCCCGCCACCATCTTCCCACGGGGACTCGGGGCGGCTTACATGGGGCAGAGGCCCAAACAACATAAGAACAAAATATAAGCAACACAATACAATCACAATATAAAAAGATAAAACAATAATACAATATATCAATATAAACAACAATACAAGATAAAAATTTCATTTAAAACACATAAATGGTAAGACCATAATAAAAACAGGATAAATTATTAAAAACCCACTGGGCTGATTAATTAATGACTATCCAACTTATCCAACATTCGCTTAACCAACGTTCTGGATTATCCAACACATTTTTGTAGTCAGTGTTTTCAATACATTGTGATATTTTGGTGCTAAATTCATAAATACAGTAATTACTACGTAGCATTACTGCGTATTGAACTACTTTTTATGTCAAATTTGTTGTATAACATGATGTTTTGGTGCTTAATTTGTAAAACCATAACCTAATTTGATGTTTAATAGGCTTTTCCTTAATCTCTCCTTATTATCCAAGATATTCACTTATCCAAGCTTCTGTCGGCCCATTTAGCTTGGATAAGTGAGACTCTACTGTATCTGTTTTTATTTCTGAAATTTCCCACCCTCGGCTTATACTGGAGTCAATATTTTCCCAGTTTTTCTTGTGGTAAAATTAGGTGCCTCAGCTTATATTCGGGTCGGCTTATACTCGAGTATATACGGTACTTGTTTGTATGTTATATTTGTATAGCTGTAATTTTTTTTTGAATAAAATCATTTTAAAAAAGGAAAAATCCTGCAGGTGAAACATCCATGTATGTGTGGATGTGGATATATATTTTATTTCAGGTCTGGTGAGAAGATCACGGTGACGCCGTCCTCAAAAGAGCTCCTTTTCTACCCGCCTTCAATAGAAACCGTCGTCAGTGGAGGTAAATGTGATGGCATCTCTGCAGTGAGAAATTAGTGTTTTTTAATTTATTTATTTGCTACATTTATATGCCACCCTTCTCACCCCGAAGAGGACTCAGAGCGGCTTACAAATTAAATTTACATACAATATTATATTATTATCATAGTACAATACTAGCAATAAATTACTATATTGTACTGTATCAATATATTGTAATATTATTAGTAATAATAATAA